>NC_142601.1:12479835-12650111 GCF_041222555.1 Hakea prostrata
TTAATGATTGTAATTGTAATTGACCATTATAGACGTCATTTATTACTAATACAATGTCTAATTGATTGAATACATAGGGGTATTGGAGGGAAACGAAATGTAGTCGTGTCCCTTGAATTCATACTTTTATAATAGTAGTATGATAGTATGATATATAAAAACAAATTTACAAAACCACTTTATTGATAAATCCTTTTAAAAGGCACTCTGTAGGTACGCGTACACTTTCGTAATTGTCAAGTAACTTGCAATGGAACACTAGTCACTAAGATCAACACTCGATGTACACATAATCTTTACATGGATGGACTCCACAGATTCAAAGTGTACTAGCCATAGAGAGACTAGTCCTCATATCTCCCATAGTCTGAGCAATTTTAACTTGCACCCCTCAAACTCATCATAGTTCAACAATGTATATTTACATAATAATACATTATGATGGGTGAGGTCAAGTCAAGGACTACAAAATGGTTAAAACCGGATGATCATCCATAAAAACAGTCCAAACAATTCAATGGACCAAATAACCACATAAATTATCATTAAAAAAAAAAATGCCACATATAATCAAAATAAACTTACAAGTGCCCAATGTGAATGTGCAAGTAATATAATAACATATGTTGGGCCACACAATTCCTACAGTCTCCACTTGGCCTAACAAAATTCCAAATTCATTATATGCTTTTCAAATGCACCAAAAGGCAAACTTTTTGTGAAGGAATCAGCCAAGTTTGATTTAGATGGCACTCTCTCAACAACAACCTCTTGCTTTGTAATCACATCACGAATATAGTGATATCGGCCTTCTATATGCTTGGCCTGAGAATGACACTTTGGATCTTTAGTGATAGCAATTGCAGAATTGTTGTCACACAAAAGTGGTATAGGTTTATTTACACAATCCATTATCAATAGTTTTGATAAAAAGTTTCGAAGATAAACACCTTAGCACCACCACCCAAAGTGAACACAAAGCCAGAGGTAGATTTTCTACTATCAACACACCCTTGATAATCAGAATCTAAATACCCAATGAGGTCAAGCTTATCATAATGATAATCAAATCTAAAGCCTTTTGTTCGCTTAAGATACCTCATAATCCATTGCACTCCCAAGATTACTTTGAAGACGATTGATCATGCCAACTGCAAATGCTATATCTAGACGAGTACAAATCATCGCATATATCAAACTTCTCATAGCAGATGCATAAGTAAATAATGAATAATTCAATTTGGCATTCTTAGACTTAGAACTATCTTCCTTAGAAAGAGGTCTAAGATAGTTATAGGGAATTTTTCTATCCAAATAGTCAGTCATATGAAACCTACTTAGTAAGGTATCAATATACTTTTCTTGAGATAAACTCAAAGTTCTATTTTGAGGATCTCGCTCAATTTTTTATACTCAAAATCTATGACGCTTCACCTAAATCTTTCATTTCAAATGTGTCAAACAACCACTGTTTAATTTCCATCAATATGGTAACATCATTTCCAGCAAGCAGAATGTCATCAACATAAAGAGTAAGAAATGCAACATTTTCTCCCTCTTTCTCCACATAAATGCAAGCTTCAGTAGTATTTTGGATAAAACCAATACTAGTAACTGCAATATGAAACCTTAAATTCCATTGCCTTAAAGTTTGTTTTAAATCATAAATTGATTACTCCAACTTGCATATTTTTCCTTCATTTCATTTCGAAACAAAACCTTCAGGTTGCTCCATGAAAATGTCTTCTCAATAGTCCCATTCAAAAAAGTTGTTTTCATTGGTTTATCAACTAACTTCCACACACCATTCTTATTCATAGAATCAATTTCATCTTGCATAGCAGTAAGCCAATGTTGACAATCATTATTTGACATAGCTTGAGAATAGGTCACTGGATCTTTAACAACTTCATTTACACTAACTCTTTCAAAAGTTTCACATGAATAAACATAATAATCTGACATATCAGTAGCTTTAGAAATACTTTCACTTCTTCTAATTGGAGGAGCGGGTCCCTTACAATTCTTTGGACTTGATGAAACGATAGTATCTAAGGACTCACCACCCAAAAAGTTTTGGTGGCAATCATTGCCTTCTACCAACTCTTTCAAACTTTCTTGTCAGAATCAAAATTGCTCCCACTATTAAAAGGATCTTCAAAAAAAAAAAAAAAAAAAGTTCATGCTTTCAATTATAACTTGATTCTCAGGATCATATAACCGGTAACCTTTGGAAAAATGAGGATTCCCAACCATGACACTTCTAGTTTTTTATAGCAACTTGTTTCTATTAGGATCAGGAATGGGAACATGACCAATGCGCCCCCCACACTTAAATGTGAACAATACTAGCTTCTTTTCCATAAAAGGACTTATATAGTGTAGAATCTATAGCTTTGGTGGGAACTTTATTGAGTATATGCTTAGAAATATACAAAGCTTCTCCCCAAAAGGAAGTGGGAAAATTAGCTTTAGCCATCATAGATCTAACCATATCAAGTGAAGTCTTGTTACATCTTTCTACAATACCATTAGCTTCTTGAGGATGAGGAGTTCTGAAATGTTTAATGTCACTTTCTTTACAATACTTCTCAAATTCATCTGATAGATATTCCCCACCTCTGTCTAAATGTATTGACTTAATCACTTCTCCTCTCGACATGTTTTGAAAAAGTTTAAGGCTTTAGATTTATGTTTCATAAGATATACAAAGCCAAATCTGGAAAATCATCAGTAAAAGTAATGAAGTAATGAAAGCCTCCTCTTGCAATGATGTTCATAGGTCCCACATACATCAGTATGTACCTTTTCTAAAATACGGGAACACCTTTCATCTTTCTTGTAAGATTTCTTAATCATTTTTTCAGAAACACAACTTTCACAAGTTGGGAACTTCTCTAGAGACACTCCGGTCAAAACTCCAGACTTAATTAATTTTTCAATTATATTCACACTTATGTAACTAGTCTCAAATGCTGAAGATATGTGGCATTATATTTAATAGTAACATCCACATTGCATACAACATTACCACATAACTGCACTTTGTTATTGTTATTTCTAAAGCCATGCAACACAACTTTACCATCTTTATTCATTAAAAATCTCCCATTTCCAAAATAAAATTCATAACCAAGCTTCTCCAAAATTGAAAAAGATAACAAATTTCTCCTTAAACTAGGAGCATACAAACAATCAACTAAATTAAAGAATGTTCCATCATCCAACATTAGCTCAAAAACTCCAATTTCTTCAATTGATGCTTTATCATCATTTCTTATATATATATATATATAACTCCTCCCAACACATATTCTCTTTAGCTCCTTGAACCCCTTGAGGTTGCTTACCATTGGATCCTAGAAAAGAGTAACATTGAGACCTTTTATGTTCAGGCTTCTTGCAAAATAAGCATACAACTTGCATTGACTTAAATTCAATATCGTGTCTCACATTAGTTCTCTTATTCTTTTGCCAATCATGCATCTTGTTGTTAAGCCTCTTTTTCTTTTGGTATTTCATTGAATTATTGGGCTTATCAACCTTTTTTTTCAACAGCATGAATTGCAAAATCTTTTTTCCTCAATTTAGCATCTTCATGACTAGTAACCTTGGATAAAAGATCATCTACAGTCCAACTAAACTCAGACACAAAATAGATTTATCTCACAGTTTTCATAAGAGTTAAGCAAAAAAGATAAGATTGTAGAAATCTTAGTTTTATCATCAACTGGTATTCCCTATAAAGTTAATTCATTAGCTATTGCAATCATATTATTCACATGTTCTCTAGCATCTCTATCTTCAGATAATTTAGTTTTAATAAATTTCTCCTACAAACCCTTAATGTTTTGGCTAGATTCCTTGCAAAACTTCAATTCAAGACTATCTAAAATAGCCTTAGCAGAGGGACAGTTCATATAACCCACCATAAGAAAATCCATCATATAACCCAACATCAAATATTTCACTTTATTATCAGCCTTAATCTAGAACTTATAAGTAGCCTTTGCAATCTTAGAAGATTGGGCACTAGGCATAGCAGGATAATTCTCTTTAATACAAACAGAGTAATTGTAGAATCCAATAAACAAGTCAATTATACGCTTCCACTCAGCATAATTGGGTCCAATCAAGATGCAATCTTTTCCTGATATCAGACATATTCAGAGAGCTAGAAGAACTGGCCATCTGTCATAAGTATATAACATGTAACATAAGGAGGAGACTATGACCACTTGCACAAAACCATAAAACTAACATTTGACATATGTGGTAATCACAAGTCCTTAGATGTCTTAAATTTTTTCCGTATCCTATGGGCGTAAGGAAAAATTCGATAATCCAAGAACCACATCATTCAAATTTTTAAACATTCCTATAGCTGATGGGCGTAAGGAATTTTTTTTTATCATTCATGTCTAATCTGATAGGCGTCGACATAAAAGAATGATATACTTATCAATAATCTTATCTTATCCATGAGATTAACCGATGGGTGTCATCATGTCTAAGTATTGGACAATCGATAAAACATACAAAACACATATAACTAAATGTTCAAACCCATGCTCCCACTGAAAGTAGTCAAATTGGGTACTTACAACAATTTGGAAATCAAATATAGTTTATGATTTAACAATTGAAGTGAAAACAAGATAAATTCAGTTTATACAAAAGAGTTAGTATAGGGAAAAAATTAAGAATATCATGGTTTGAATCATTCACATAAATATGGCTTTGGCTTGATTCATTCATATAAATATGGCTTAGAGCCAATATAATTTGGCTTAAGCCAATTAACCTTGATAGCTTGACTTGACTCAAGGCAAGAGGTGGTTTGGCAATTAAAAATCAAGTTTGGTGATACGTAATAGAGAAGTAACCTTTTATTTATCAAGAAAAAAATAAAATTTTTATTAAACAATTATTCTCAAATTCCAAGAGAGCATTTATTACACTAAATGACAAAACATAGAATCATCACAATTCTTTAATGTACTCTTTCAAACCATATGACTCTTGGGATCTCTCTTTTAACCAACAAACAAAATCTAAGGTTGCGTTTGTTTGCAAAGGTGGGTTGGGAAAAAAAAGGGTGGGAAAAAATCATGTGGGCTACATGTGTAGTGGGGTGAGGGAGAAGTAAAGGAAAGGAAAGAAAAGTATGGAAAAATATTAATTGTGGGTCCCACATTATACTTTTTCATACTTTTCCACAAAATCCCACACTTTTATTGGGGTTTTAAAAAGGTTTGGGGGTGGGAAAGTTGGGTTGCCATATCACCAGACAAGTTTCATTAAATCAAGAAAACTTGTCTCTCACTTTCCCACCCCAAGCAACCAAACATTTTACACTTTTAGGATTTAAACAAAAAGTAAGAAATTTTTCATTTTTTAAAGAATTTTTCCACCCATTTTTTCCCACCCCACCTTTATTCCAGCAAACAAACGCAGCCTAAAAGACAAAAAACTTAATTTTGGATAAAAAAAAGGAATCTTTCAAAGAATCTTTAAAAGTTAAATAAGAACAATTCGTATAAAAATAAAGAAATCTATGCAGAGCCATCATGCTTCTGCTATTAGAAAAACTAGCTAACACATAGAATCAATATTATTAAATCTATAAAAGAAGAAATTACAGTTTGACAAAATCATAATAGAATTAACATACCTGTTTAAAGATATATCCTAACATTGTAAAAATGATATAAAAGAGAAGGAAGATCTTGCACCACAAATGCAAAACAACATGAAGGATGAAACTTGAAGATGATCGCCACAATATGAAACATGAATGATGCCAAG
The DNA here is from genome assembly GCF_041222555.1 of Hakea prostrata. Classification (NCBI taxonomy): domain Eukaryota; kingdom Viridiplantae; phylum Streptophyta; class Magnoliopsida; order Proteales; family Proteaceae; genus Hakea; species Hakea prostrata. The sequence goes on from NC_142601.1 coordinate 12,485,644, forward strand.
GATTTCACAAGCAATCAGGGTGCTCACCCTACTGGACAGGTATACCCAGCATTTGATATTTTGAGCTTCTAAAGATAAAGATCCATTTGCTTATGTGACCTTGAGATATTTATATCTCTAGTGTGAAGATGACCAGCCATAATGTCCACCCTAAGTGAGATACTAGCTTATTAATGCTCATATCCAGAATGCCTTTAAAGCCACCTTGATAATTACTAAACCCCCCCCCCCCCCCCCCACAAAAGAATTAGGGAACAAAATAACAAAAGTACCATTAAAATAAAACAAAACAAAATTGGTTTTGCAAAAATAGAGAAGAAAATAGATACGTTTTTATTAATATATAAAAACAAATTTGCAAAATCACTTTATCAATAAATCCTTTTAAAAGGCAATCTGTAGGTATGCGTACACTTTCGTAATTGTCAAGTCATTGGCAATGGAGCACTAGTCACTACGATCAACACTCAACGTACACATAATCTTTATATAGATGAACTCCACATATTCAAAGTGTACTAACCATAGAGAGACTAGTCTTCATATCTCCCATTGTCTGAGCAATTTTAACTTGTACCACTCAAACCCATCATAGTCCAACAATGTATATTTGCACAATAATACAGTATGTATGATGGGTGCCGTTAAGTCAATGACTACAAAATGATTCAAACTGGATGATCATCTATAAAAACATTCTAAACAAATCAATGGACCAAATAACCACAAAAATTATCATAAACAAAAAAAATTCACATATATATATAATCAAAATAACCTTACAAGTGCCCAATGTGAATGTGCAAGTAATATAATAACATATTTTGAGCCACACAATTCCTACGTTTAGATAACTAATAGTTTTTTAAGATGAATTTCCAGGTAATCAAACAATTAAATTTATGAACCTTGAACTCCATATATTTGAAATTCATGGATTTGAAACCCGATTCTATTTCTAACTGGAATCCATGAAGGCATCATGGGGATTCATTCCTAATACCCATTTTTTTAATTTTTAATTTTTAATTTTTCATGTGTTTGGTTTGGTTGTCGGTTGTCCACACGCGAAGACATGACCGGTACTAATAAAAACGATTTTTTTTTTCTTGGGTAAACGGGTAGTCATAAAAATAATAGAAGGGAGTTGCGCGATGGCTACAAAATAATGCAATAGGCATAACGTTAATGGAAGAAATAAAAAAGAACCAAAGTTTGAAATTATAGACCCATCGTTGATGACAGTTGAGGAGAACTTGAAAAGAATCAAGCAAGAGGTACCCTAGCTACTCTCCAAATCTTTCAACTTAAACCCTTTCTTCACATCTGAGTTCTGCAACTTTATTTCAGGAAAAATGGCTATCTCATCATCAACCTTTCGGTGGAATGTGTTCTTGAGTTTCAGAGGAGAAGACACACGGAAAAACTTCACCAGTCACCTTTATGACGCCCTAAACGGGGCTGGGATCGAAACATTCAAGGACGATGAGAAACTTAAGAAAGGAGAGCTGATCTCTGAAGCGCTAGAGAAGGCAATCAAGGAATCAAGATTTTCAATTATCATATTCTCCATCAATTATGCCAACTCAAGATGGTGTCTACAAGAACTCGCCTTGATTACCGAATGCCATGGCCAAAAGGTTTTCCCAGTTTTCCTTGAGGGTGTGGATCCATTGGACGTGCAGCAACAGACAGGGAGCTTTGGAAAACCTTTCCAAGAGCATGAAAAGCACTTTGACCCAGAAACTGTGAATGGTTGGAGGTCAGCCCTGAGAAAAGCTGGTCAACTCCCCGGATGGAGCTTCAAAGATTTTAGGTAACAACATCTCATCTCATCGCAGTATTTTTTATTTATTTTCTCTTTCTTTCTTTTCTGTTTTTTCTTAACGAAAATTTAGAAAGTATTAAACTTAGCTGATTGTTGATATGTGGGTTGTGATAGTAGGAACCGTTTTAGCCTCTTAATAATATCGGCGAAAATAGACATTTTATTTCACTTAAAAAAAAACATGCTATAAACCCGTTTCATAAGATGGGTTTCGGATTTGATTTCGTTTTTTAGTTTGACACTCTCAGTTTATAGATATTTACCCTCTCAAATGCCATCTAGGGCACCAATGTTGTGCTAGCTCCATGAAAAATATTGCCAATCCTTTTCCAACTATAAAGTTTCAGCTTTAACTAAAGCCTCACAACATTAAGGCTGGAGAGACTCTGGCAGTCATTCGCCTCTCTCTCGGATTCTTCTTTTCTCATCTATGTCATCTCTTCATCATCCTCTTCTTTCAACTCTCTCTCTCTCACCTTGGTTTTTCCCCATCTGTCTCCTCACTCTCTACTTCCCCTCTTGTATATATCCCTCTGTGTCGCAAAGCGTGTTCATCTGTGGCAGATCTGGGGATCAAGGGGAAGTTGGCACTCCACCAGATCGACCGCGGTCGGCCCATAGCTGCTTGTTTCCCTCCTCTTTGTGCTTCTTTTCCTAATAAAGTGGAGCCAGATCGATGAGACTGGCCGGTTGATCCTTGGCTCTAGTTCACCTGATGCCTACGAAGCACGTTCGCCTCCTACAATATTCCTCTAGCTTGCCATATAGTTGCTTTTGGTTCAGTTACTCCTTAGAGCTCTGATGCATTGTCTTTCCCGGCCAATAGTGATGGCCTACCACATTCATCAAACAAAAGATTGCTTCAGTCTACCTAGCCTATTGGCTTTGGAAAAAAAACAAAAAAATTGGGTGAAGATCGAGATAATAAAATTGCTTACAATTTGTTGTGTTGGTTATTTGCTAACTTTTGACCATTTGCTGGCTCTTAATGGTCATATGCAATTTGCCTTCAATGACTGTCCACTATGAACAGTTGCTCATCACCAGACATGTTACCGACCTATTAGCTGGTAACTGTCCTAAACGTTTGCAAATATGGAGTTTGAACATTGAAGGCATATATTTGAGAAAATTGGGTGAAGATCGAGATAGTATGTTATACACATTAATCTAAAAGACTATGTTTCCAACTAATCGGAGAGGATAAATGTGATTGGTTCATGGGGATTCAAAGAAGTTAAAAAAGTGTTTAAATGACTGTCAGAATTTTTTTATAGGCCAATGGTGGATTAGTAGTGCGGGTAAAAGCCTAATTCCCACAGGAGGTCTTGGGTTTGCAGCACCTATATTAGTAATATTAACCCTATATTCAACATTTTTTTTCTCTAAAAATGGATGATAATCATATTCGGAAATTGGTATTTGGATTTGAAAATCGGTAGTCGGATAGTCGGATAGTTTATCTGATCAGATTATTATGGATATCCGATAAAGTTTCATATTTGAATTCGGATGCCTTCTCTAAATTTCTGCCGGATTCGGATAACGGTTTTGCTAATCGGATTCAGATACTGATGTATTTGAGCCGAAACCGATCCATTTTAAGGTCTATGCCCAACTGTATCTATGGCTATACGCTGAGTATGAATTCTTTTATGTGGTCTTTAAAGTGTCCTTGCGGTCATGATAATTTGTAAGTAGTATTCAATTAACATCATTTTTTTTTGGTAGAATATCAATTAACAGGATGACTATTTTCGACAAAGTTCATAAAGTTGCAATCTGATTATTATTTTTTTTGGTAAACGTTGCAATCTGATTATTGATACGGCAAATAAATATATATATATATATATATATATATATACCGCACATATCTTGTCTTGATAAAAGGGTTTTTCCGTAAGATTTGTTCGAAAAAGACACTTTCTCGTCTTGATAAAAGGTTTTTTCCGTACGATTTGTTTGAAAAAGTTACAACAAGAACACCTGCTCTGGCTTTTTCTTAGCTTTTTCCATTCTTTCTTGACTTTTTCTTCTTTGATAGAATTTTTTCTTTTCGGTAGAAACTTCTATTGATACCCACTTTTCTTGTTTATTCTAATACGACTTGTTTGAAAAAGTTACTACAAGGACCACTTTTCTTCTTCCTGTTTAAAAAAAAAAAAAAAAATAAAATAAAATAAAAAAGAAAAAAAAAGAAAAAAAAGAAAAAAAAGAAAAAAAAGAAAGAAAGCAAGAAAGAAAGACCATTTTTCTTGTTATAAAGATTTTATTTTATTACGACTTGTTTGAAAGAGTTACTTCTAGGACCACTTTTCTCGTTATGATAAAGATTTTATTTTATTACGACTGGTTTGAAAAAGTTACTACAAAGGTCAAAGGACAATGCTCTTATTTTTTTCACATGAGTTTCTTTGTAAATGTTGGGTAAAAAATAAAAAAAATATGTGAATCTTATGTGTAGTAAAATAAAGGGAAAAAAATTTGTAAAAAAATATTAATTATAAGTCTTACTTTGATTTTTCACACTTTTTTACAAAGTCTCACATACTTGATAAAGGAAGTAAGACGCCAAAACCAAGACCTAAGAACTTGTTTAGGCCCATTGGGAGATCAATGAAGCCTACAAACATGATGAGATGCAAAAGATCTTGGGACTTGGTGTTGTTTCATATAGATTGTTTCTTGAAGAATACCATGTAAGTAAGCATTTTGAATATCTAGTTGGCGAAGGGGCATGATCTAGAGAGAGAAACGGACAAAACTAGTTCAATTGTTGTCAGCTCGTGCAGGTGCTTCCCCCTAAGGAGGAATGCTCCCTACCGATATTCACTAGAGGACTGAAAATCTCATTTTAATCCAAGTCCTACATGTGTGGGTTAAACCCCTTAGCCGTAAGACACGCTTTGTATCTCTCAATAGTGCTATCCACCTTCCGTTTAATTTAGAAAACCCATTTAAAGCCAATTACATTCTTCATTCATGGCTGTCCTTCCAGTGTTATTTCTAGGCAACAGTGTAATTTGAGGAGTTCAGTTAGGGTGAAGTGAAGTGCTTCAGATTTTAGACTTAGAAGATAAAGCCAAATAAACTTGCTATAGTCATTAAAAAATGATGGTTGATGGACTCCAATAGTGCATAAATAAAGTCCAATGGTCCACTTGAAATAGAAGTAGTGAGCAGATGGAGGATGATGATGTTCGCCCGGGAAAGCATTGGTAAACCTCTGGCGACAGTTAAAGAGTAAGAAGGCCACTTCTGCTACAGATTTGACAAAATTTGGGTCATGTATTTTGGGAATAACGCGGAGCACCTGAAGCATGCTGGTGGTACATCTTGCTGCCCACCTACCATCCTCCTAGCTCCTGTTTCTTCTCCTCAGGTGATTTTAATTTGAGAATGAGATCTCTGGATCAGACTGGATCAGCTCCTTATGTGTTGGCTGATTTCTTCCTTAACTGAGCCTATCCACGTCAGATCATTGGATGCAAGACCTGTTGGATGTGTGGCTGCATCTAGAGAGACTTTATTCAAGATCTTCCACTGCTCATGTTATGCATGTGTCTTTACCTTCAAAACACTGAGAGAGGCAGTGCTAGCATTCATGAACCTTGTTACTGTTGGTAGGCCACATATGATAAAGACTTGTGTTAACATGCTTTAAATGGTTGGGACCAGATTATGCTGCCTTTGTCACTTCCATATTGTTAGAAGCGTTGGGAGGGGGGGGGGGGGGGGGGAGAGAGAGAGAGAGAGAGAGAGAGAGAGAGAGAGAGAGAGAGAGAGGGTTTAGATGGTTCAGTTGTACTTTGCAACCTTTTTTTTTCTCGGTTGCTCGCTAAAAGGGTCATCTTATAACGAAAAGAAGAAAAAGAAAAGAAATACAACAATTAGTACCTACCTTGCTCACCCGCAACAACAGTTGCCCCAATACACCCTTCCTCACTAGTTCATACTCGTAATTGACAACAACTAACCCATTAGAAACGATATCTAGGACGTCTAGATGCATCCAACCAAATCAAGATCTTTAAGGATAGAAGCTGACAAAGGAATGTTAACTTCAGAAGTATTCTTATTCACTGTAGATACTTTCTCTAAAGCTGCATCTACCTTTTTGAATTCCTCTGCCATAGAACCCTTTTTACTTGTTACTACTTTCCTCACTGCATGAGCCTTCTTTGGACGACTAGGCTTCCGACGAGGAGAACCTTCAGCCTGCACTGATATAGACGAAGACGAAGGTGGAAGAACTACTTTCAATTGCAAAGTTCCATCACTGGCCGAACTCTCCAGGCTGGCCGAATTCTGATGGGCCCCACAACAGTCCAAATCATCCTCCCTAGTTTCTTCATTGGCCAAACTTCAAATAATAAACTTCAGGTCCTACCAATGAACACCCCAAAGAAGGGTTTCTAATTTGCTTAGAACTCTTACTTGCAACAAGCACTTTTTGAAATTCAAATGGACTGGCCGAACCACTTTTGAGCTTATCTGTAGGTCCCACTAGTGAACTCCCCAAAGGAAGTTTACCAATTGAATTAAAGCACTTTGCTGGATCTAAGGAGTTTTGAATTTCAAAACTAGAGTCCACAGCTAAAGAAGCTGCTTCAAAATTATTCAAATTCTGTTGGGCCCTGCATGACCCCACTTGAAGCTCCAAACTAGAGTTCACGTCCATTGCAACTTCTTCCAATCTAATCGAATTTTGTTGTGTAGAAGAGTCTTCCACTGTAACCGAATTTTGTTCCGTAGAAGAGTCTTCCACTCTAACCGGATTCAGCAGGCCCCACAGGGACTCTCATGAAGCTTTTCAAACCGTTCAAAAGAGCCAATATCCTTAGTGGCCGAATTAGGTGGAAGTTGGTTAGTCGTGGGACCAGCAGAGGTAACCACGTTCTTTGAAAGATTACCAACCAACATCGAACTCTTGCCCTTATCTAAAATTTTTTGAAGTTGAAAATAATCACTTTCTAGAGAGAAAGAAAGATCAAGAGAAGAGTTCTCCCTAGACGCGATCACCACATCAGAGGGAACCAACCTTTTGGAATTGAAATTTGAAATTGAATTTGTTGCAACCTCATTCAGTGAAATAGAGTCCTCCAAACCCACCTCCTCTAGAGCCACATGAATTTGATGTTGGAGTGAGCTTGGAGTTTGCACTCTCACACCATCAGTAGGAATCCCATCCACAATAGGATTATCTGCTGGGAGATTTTCTGCAGGAATGATAGAGAGCTGAACCTACAAACCATCCACATAATCGTTTGAAACAAACCTACAATGAAGACCCAAGTGGCCTTCTCGATTACACAGTGAGCACCTCTGAATACCATCCTCAAAAATTACCTTCTAAAGAAAACTAAAAACTCGAAGAGTTCTTGGCTCAAGGCGCTCAATCTGAACCTCATTTACTCGAACAACATTGGCCTGCAATTCAACCAAAATTCAAGCATAATGACCAATAGAGCCATGACGAGTTCGTCTATCAAGAGAAACAGATCTCCCGATAGATTTTGCTATAGAAATAAGTACTTTGTCATGCCAATACTCAAGAGGTAAATCAAGGAAACGAACCCAGACCAACTTACCCGCTGGTTGAGGAGAGTGGACATTAAAATCCGGCCTTCATCGCTGAAAACGAATGTATTGCTTTCCAACATTCCAAAAACCTTTGCGCCACACCTCAGTCATATCTGCCTTACTATGAAACTGAAAGATGATAAACCCTTTGCCCAATGAATGTAAGATCACCCCTAGAGACAATTTCCAAGCACCCCTAGCTAGCTCTTGCAATTCATCCATGGTTGTTATGTGAAAATTAGCTAGCCCAATCAACAAAAAACGGAACTGATTTCGTTACAGCTCGTATTCCTATTGCGGGATTACAATCCTGTGAAACTTACCCGCCTGTATAGGAGAAGGGAGGGAATCAATCTCAAGTAACAACGAACTCCCCACTACTCCCGCAAAAGATTTGTCCCCATTGGCAGGCACCTCAGGAGGCTTCAAACGCAGGAAGACCGATTCCCTAGGCACCTCCGAATTTCCTAGAGCTTCCATCTCCTCCCTACTTTGCAACCTATGTCAATGGGAATGATAATTGTACTGCCTTAGTTCTTTGATTGTGTTGCATCTTACATATATAGGCTAGAGTCCTTGTTCACCATAGGTCTAGAACTCTTACACTCTAGAGTTCTATTTACATAAGTATAGCTAGGTACTAGGGTTTTAAGTTGACTGTATCTCTTGTGTGTTTGAGATAAGGTACAACTTCAGTGTGTTTCAGCTGTTGAGATTATGCAGACTTCTGGAGACTTAGAGGTGTTAGAGATAATGGTAACTTCTAAACCTCTAGTTGTGGTTGAGATAATTTAGGCTTCTATGTTTTGGATAAGATATAACACTGAGTGTTTTTTGTAGTGGACATATAAGGTTCAACAAGGATTGTATGTGAGCTTCCAAAAATTCCCTTGATGGGTGGAGATGAGGTGGCGGCTTGGGCAACTCTAGTTTCAACCAAGGTTGTTGGGGGACTTTTAGAAATATCCTTAACATGCCCTCTCAAACTCAAAGGCAGAGATGAGACCTTGAGGTTGGACAGTAAAATGATGAGCACTAGATGTGAGAGAGGTTTGGTGAAAATATTAGCTAGCTGGTCCCTAGTGGATAAATGCCGAACTTAAAGATCTCTTTTAGCAACTTTATCACAAAAAAATTGAAAATCAATCTCATTATGTTTTGTACGTGCGTGGAAGATAGGATTGGCAATGAGATTAGTGGCACCAACATTATCACACCAAAGAATACGTGCAGTAGGTAGATAAATATATGACTCCTTGAGCAGAGATTGCCAGGTAAGATCAGTGGCTGCATTTGCCAGGGCTCAATATTCAGCCTTAGTACTAGATCGACCTGCAATGTTTTGTTTGCAAGAATTCCAAGAGATAAGATCATAACCCATAAATATGGCATATCCATTTGTAGATTTTTGATCATTAGGGCAACCAGCACAGTCAACATCCAAAAAGTCGATTAACTTATTGGAGATTGAAGATGAAAAAAATACCATGAGAAGAAGTCCCTTTCAGATACCTTAAAATTCTCTTGATCAAACTAATGATCAAGAGTAGGAGAATGCATAAATTGACAGACCTAGTTAACAACAAACTAAATATGGGGTCAAGTCATAGTAGCATATTGAAAAACCCTAACAAAGCTACGGTAAAGTGTAGGGTCAGTCACTAATTCTCTTGTGAACTTAGTTTGTTAGTAGTAGTAGTAGTTGAAATAGGAGTGGAGACAGGCCTACATTCTGATATATCTGCCCATTTAAGCCTGTTGTCCATAGACTATGCCTTTTGGCTTGATCTTGGGTCTTGACTCATCCTCTGTGGACGGATCTTGTGGATATCTTGGATATACTGATGTTTAGAAAGATGAAGACTATCATGTGTTCCAAATACAAACATGATAAGAAAATAGTGTAGAGGGCCTAAATCCTTGAGAGCAAAAACAAAACCAAGTTGGCACAAAAATTGAGCTAGTAGAGAGTTGGGACTACCAGTTATGATAATATAATCAACATAAACCAAAATATACATAGTCTTAGTAGATCCATGAAAGATAAATTAGGATGTGTTAGTTTTTGAACCAATAAATCCATATTCAAGAAGAAAAGAGCTAAGCCTATCAAATTAAGCACGAGGAGCCTATTTCAAATCATAAAGAGAGTGATGAAGTTTGTAGACATAGTTAGGATGAAGAGAATCAATGAACCTAGGATGTTGCTTCATATAGATAGTCTCATTTAGAAAACCATGAAGACAGCATTTTGAATGTCCAATTGTCTGATAGGCCAAGAGTGAGACATTGCAAGAGCCATAACCAGTCAAATGCTAGTTGGTTTTACAACAAGACTGAAGGTTTCATTGTAGTCCAAGCTCTCTTACTGTTTAAAACCCTTCGCAACTAATCCGGCTTTGTATCTTTCAATAGAGCCATCAACCTTTCACTTGATCCAAAAACACATTTACACCCAATAATGTTATGAGATGGAGGAGAACAAGTGACCAAGTACTAGTTTTCAAGAGAGCAGTGAACTCTTCATCCATAGCCTTCCGGCAATGAGGGAATTTATTTGCAGTGGTAAAGGAATCAGGCTCAACTTGGGTAGAATTAATCAATATTTGGGAGAGAAGTGATTAGAGCCCTAAGATTGGCTTTGGATTGAGTGATCATCGGATGGGTGCTAAGTGAGGGTTGAGTTGTGGTAGTGGGTAGGGTTTCTTAAGTTCATAGGGGAGATCAACAACCAACTGAATGGGGGAGGGTGATTTGGCCAAGGGGGTGGAGGAAACCCTAGAATCGTTTGAAACAAACCTACACTGAAGACCCAAGTGGCCTTCTCGATTACACAGTGAGGAATCATGGAGAGGGATACTGCTTCTATCTTCCTTCAAGAAAGCTTGGAGAGGAAGCCCTAAGTTTGGAAGTGTTGGACCCAGTAGGTGGCATGGGGGAGTAGGAGTCAGTAGAAGAAACCTACAAAGGTAATTCAGTTTAGGTGGGGTTCTATAGAGAAGGAGTGGGCCTAAAATTAAGGGAAGCTGTTGGGTTGGTTTTGGGGTTACCTCACTGGAAAGGAAAGGGGAATGCCTTTCATCAAACACAACATGGCAAGAGAAAATAATCTTCCTAGTTGTAGGGTCAAAGCACTTATCCACAATGACAAGAGCTGTATCCCAAGAAAACATGTAATGTAGACCTAAATTCTAGCTTGCTTTTGTTATACGGTTTTGAGCAAGGATAGCAAGCACAACCAAAAATCCTCAAAGAATCATAATCAGGTCTCACATTGAACAACTTGAAATAGGGAGAAAGAATTTTCGAACTTTGGCGGGCAATCTATTTATCAAAAACACAGTAGTTTCAAAGGCATGCACCCAAAATTTTATAGGGTAGTAAGAGTAAACCAAAAGAGTTAAGCCAGTCTCTACAACATGTCGATGATGATGTTCAACAACCCCATTTTGCTCTAGTGTGTGTGGGCAAGAAAGTCTATCTTCAATCAAACTTTCTTGAAGGAAGATAGAAGCAGTTCTGTACTCCTCCCCCCAGTCACTATGAAAACTTTTAATATGTCTAGAAAATAGGTTCTGACAAGAAACTTGAACCTTTTAAAAATTCAACAACTTCAAATTTAAGAGTAATAGGATAATTCCACATAAATTTGTTGATACCATTCACAAAAATAACATAGTAGTGATAGCCATCAATGGACTCAATGGGTGAAGATCCATACATCTGAAAAAATTAAGTCCAAGTGTCTATTAGAAATAGAATTAGATGAGTGAAAAGGAAGTTTGTATCCCTCTCTAACAAACATCACACACAAAAACAAAATCTTCTGAACTAACTAGTAAAGCAAAACTTAAAATCAATCTTTTAACAACTTTGGAGGCAGAATACCCCAAACGCGAATGCCAACTCAAAAAGGAAGTCTTTTCTCCAACCAATGCTTTGGGAGAAGAGGTGTCCCCAAGCGAAGTTGATACAGTCCATCCTCAGCACCACCCTGAAGGAGACATTTATGCATCGTACGATTCTTCACTTAAAAGATATCATGATGAAATTCAGACATAGCATTATTAACCTTTGTTTTGACAGACTGGTAATAAATTTTTCATATAGATGGCACATGAAGAACCAATTCAGATAAAGTGGGGAAGAATTTGTTACCAATAGAGATGTTACCAGTGTTACTAGTAGACAGGTTAGCACCATTACCAACTTGAACGCAATCTTATCTAGTATGGGGTTGAGCAACATGAAGGTTCTCAAAAGCGTTGGTAATATGGTGAGTAGCTTTAGAGTTAGGGTACCAATTTTCATCTTGAATAGAAGCACTAAAAGGTTTCAAAAATATTCTCAGAATGAAGTGCATGTGTGGTATCTTGAATCACATGATTGAAGCATTGATAAGAGTCCTTGGCTTTATAGCTAGGACAATCACATATCTGACAGATGATTCTTGACTCAAGGCCGCCAAACTGAGAAGGTGACTGAGTGGATGGAGGTTGGACAGTTAGAAGGGAAGCGTCCTTGACCAAATCTACCCCTTTGAGAAAAAAAGCCCCGTATAGGGCTGTCTTAAAGGCCGATTTGCATGAGGCTGGCTACTGGCCAGATTTGCCATTGATGGAGATGATTCAACAGTAGATAGTTCATCCTCCAAATGGATTTCTTGAGTCAATAACATACCTTGTAATTCATTGTATGAAATGGGGGAAAACTTTAAGTGGTAATGGTAGATACAAAGGGAGAATATTCAACTCCCAAACCATTCAAGACATGGAGGCTAAATTCTTCATCATTCACAAGCTTTCCCACGGCTGCAAGTTGGTCAAAAATAGTCTTGATTCAGAGAAGATAATCATAGATCTTGCTGTTACCTCTTTTAACATTCTGAATCTGAAGTCAAAGTTGCATAATGCGAGCAGAGGAGGAAGTAGAGTAGATTTACTCAAGCTACAACCATACAACGTGAGAGGTAGTGTATTCAACATTTTGAGCATGAATAGACTTTGTGAGTGAAGCAATTTTCGAACACATCAAAGTTGATCCTGTAGTTCCACTTTTGGTAGTCAGGATTTGTCTTCAAAATTGTAGCATTATTTTCATCAGGAATGGCAATTGGTGGGCAAAGAGAGTATCCATCCATAATATCATACAGATCATCAGTCTTCAAAAGAGGCACAATCTGAGATCTTCACAGCAAGTAATTCATTTCATTCAGCTTGGTTGAGAGGAACCCATTGAGGGAGGGAAACGAATGGGTGGGAACCTTGTAATTTGATGCCACATTAGAAGCATGGATTAGAGAGAGATAGGTGGTTCAATTGTACTTTGCAACCTACATCAATGGGAATGATAATTGTGCTTCCTTGGTTCTTTGGTTGTGTTACAACTTGCATATATAGACTAGAGTCCTTCTTCACCAAAGTCTAGGACCCTTTCACTCTAGAGTTTTGTTTACATAAGTATAGCTAGGTACAACTCTAAGTGTGTTTCATTTGTTGAGATAATGCAGACATCTAAAGACCTTAAGGTGTTTGAGATAATGTTAACTTCTGAAACTCCAACTATAGTTGAAATAATATAGGCTTCTATGTTTTGGATAAGGTAAAACCCTGATTGTTATCTGCTACCAAGGAATAGGGTTTTCAACCAAGACTATATGTGAGCTTTGAAAAATACCCTTGATGGGTGGAGATGAAGTGGCAGCTAAAGCAACCCTACGTTTGGCTACGGTTGCGGCGGAATGTCAAAAATATCCGTAACACATATCCACTCAAATTGAACCTGTTACATATGTTGAGCTCAATGGAATGCTATCAAAATAGGAGATCTGTTTTAGAGACAAACACCAACTCCACGATCTTTCCGTGGCTTAAGCTCATATGGCTAGCACCTATCCCTCATCTCAATCTACTGGCCGGTTTCCAAGGTACTTGAACCTTAATGGAGACCGTTCTAATCATGGCCAACTCTCTTCTCCATGCAACGCTAATCCATCTCACTCTACTGTCCTAGGTTCAGCTGGTTATTTTTAATGCCAGATTTGTAATCCTAGTGGACATAAAGCTTGATTGTCATCAACATTTCAATCATGCATTCCTCAATGGTAATGTTTCCTCACCTTCCATTAATGTGTCTAAATACCCTGCATCATCCTTCATTAACAACATAGTACCCTGTTTCAGGTGCAATAGACCACATCACTAAGGATCTAGAGATTCTTCAAACTTCTCAATCTTACACTCTTCAGATCAAGTACAAGTTGGTAATGGTGCTTGTTCGCTAATTATGGGTACTGGTATTATTTCTCTTAACATGAGCTCCTCTCTACTGTTTCTTTGTAATGTTCTGCATGTGCCCTTTGTAACGAAGAATTTACACTCATGTTCTTAGTTTACACATGATGATAATGCAATTGTTAAGTTTCATCCAAAGTTTGTTATGTGAAAGATCGTACAACGCGGACTTGTCTCCTATTGGGCCACATTATGAATGGATTGAACATAAAGCGCTTTTTTTTTTCTTCAGTACAAATATGGGGCTAAACAACCCAAAGGAAAAAAAGAGAAAATTAACTTAAACAAGACTCTCTATCCACCATGAGAATTCCTTCTAACCCAGCTGGAGGATCGGGGAAGAATGCCCATGGGTCCAAGGAAAAAAGTTGCACCCTAGACATCTAGTCAGCGGCAATGTTTGCTTCTCTACCAATGTGACAAACCTCACCCTTCCATTAACGCCTGAAAGAGTTTTTATTTCCTCAATGAGGCAAACAATACTCCCTTGTGCATGCCTACAAGGGTCGAGGAGAGCAACAACTTCCTTAGATAAAAAGGACTCTTCTGTTTATAGAGCTTGTCAACAAGGAAATGACATAAGATTCCCTATTTCCCTTCTAGTTCAATTTCTGTTTGATGGATTTAATTTTTTTGGATGTGTGGGGACCCTCACCTAACTACTATGTTATTTTTGTTGATGATTTCAGCAACTATGTTTTGTTTTATCCTCTTAATTTACGGCATAAACATTTTTTCAACCCACCAATGGATAATATAAAGTGTAAAGCTCACCAGGTGTGAGCTTCACACCATCTATTTGTGCATGTGAACGGCATGTTACTTCAATGAAAGCTTGAGACCTGGATGATTCCCTCATAAGCAAGGACAGTTTACCATTTATGAGATTTAAGCGTTACTTGAGAATTTGTTCAATCTTAAACTTAAACACCTACATGATGGGTGGGGAGGAGTATATCAAACTGTTTCTAACTTTCTTGCAGAAGTAGGAATTCAGCACCTCCTCTTATGTTCTTATACCCATAAGTAGAATGATGCTTCATAACATCATCACAAACACATTGTCAAAACGGGGTTGTCTTATTTAGCACATGCCTCTTGTCCTCAAACATATTGGATGCATGCTTTTGATGCTGCTGTTTTCTTCATGAATATATTTCTTATGCGCATATTGGATAATATGTTTCCTCTTTTACACTCATTTGGTACTCAACTTGATTATGAGACATTGTGAGTGTTTGTATGTGCATACTTTCTTTTATTGTGCCAATAATATGTACATAAGTTTGAGCTTTACTCTAGATTCCATGTTGTCTTTGGATACGGTTCCCAACATAGTGGGTAAAAGTATTATGACCTAACTATAGGAAAATCCATTGTCTCTTGTGATGTAGTATTTGATGAGGCCGAATTTCATTTTAAGACATCTAACCCTAAGTCCACCTCCCCACCCATCTTACATTCTTTGGGTCCATCACCTACCTTACACAATCCCTCCCAACCTTGGTTTCCCTTGTCCCAACTCATTCCACTACGTCATCTACCCGTTCCCTATCACATCCACCCAGTTGGTATCCATGCACCTGAATACCCGAGGGAGCGAACCACAACCCAACAGATCAGGTCTTAGACAATCATTGACCAATCCACATATAGACTAATCATGAGTAAGAATAAATCAATTTATATATATAATTAAGAAATAAATCAAATATCAAAGATCTCAGAAGGATCTCAAACTAAATTAGAGTGCGGAAGTGATGACATGACTAAAGTAATCAAATTGAAAAGCATGAACTAAGTAAAAATCTAAGTCTTCTAATGTTTTACCTTCTTATCCTAACATTTGAACACTTGCAATTTAGGATCGATGTCTAGCTTGTAGTCCCATCGGCAAATGAGGCATCTTCTATCATTCTTGATAGGAGCCATAATAGTACCCCACACTGGTACTGGGATTGTACCACCTATCACAACCAGTTCCCATTATTTCCTTAGCTGTGTAATCAGAAGGAAAAGTCTCCGAACTCGTGCCGAGGATTTCTTCTTCACCTGTATAGACATCTAAAAACAACAAATTCCCCGATGGGTGAGCTCAAAAGAACTCAATGAGTAGTTCACAAACATATAACCATAATCAAAGTTGAAGTCAAAACATCATATAGTGTATCATAATATGAAGAATTGCAACAATGCTACTATACTCTAACTGATGCTAGTCTCTATATGGTAGACAGACATTAAGATAGAACACCAGCCTACTCTGGGTAAGTCTTGTCACTTTGATCTCTCACAGGTTGGTTACCGGTCTTGTGATCCCGGGTAAGGGGTAAAGGCATCCCTCTCAGACTGTCACCATGGTTGAGTTTAGGACTCCACTCTCTCACCACACCGTTGGCATAAGTACTGACGTGTGTCAGGTATGTACCTAGCCCAATGCAAGACCCTACTCAATCACATCAACCTAGGTTCAGATACCTCCCCTTATACATCTCACACTCTTGTTTTACTATCCTCACCTGCTAGAGTTAACGTATCCTATGACTCCAACCAACACGGACTATGCCTCCTCTTAACTCTATTGGTCATCCACATATAATGGGTAGGAAGCTCTCATGTCTTCTCACGGGTTGGTTACCGGTCTTAAGAGCCCATGAGGCCAAGGCTATTATATGCAACCCTACCAATGAATGGGCCCCACAATGTTGTTGTGTCCTCTCACGGGTTGGTTACCGGTCTTGAGCGCCCACTAATTAGTAATAATAAATGCACACAATACCAAATCAATTGCAAAGAACAGTTTGATAATTAAAGTAAATGAAACAAAGTGTTAAATATCCAATAAAAAGGTAATGAATGTATTCCAAAGAAAGAACCAAAGAAAATGTGTCCAAAAGATTATTTTAGCGAAAGCAAAGAAAATTTTAAAGTTCAATTATCGTTCTTGTCTTTCTCAGGATTGCACAACTCTCCTCTAATCTCTTGATAAAAGGAGTCATAAAACCCTCTCTCTCATCAACCTATCCAAATGACGAACCACTTGGATTCTCTTGCCATCAATAGGTGCCATAAGAGCACTCCATGCACCCGTAGGAGGCTTTGTGTTGTGCAACACCAATTCCCATTGACATCTCCATAGTCTCTTCATTGGGGTTCTCCCATACATATGAAACTTTTCTTGCATCTGTATAGTCATGTGAAGAAAGTAGAGACAATCCACAAAGATGAGTTATGACAAACTCAGTAAAGCAACAATCCCTGATACACATCAACATCATGTACAAAACAATAATAAAAAAAGAAAAGATGATATGCAACAGTATGGATGCATCTAGCAGCTAACTATGAAAGTCTTTAATAGGGTAGACCTTCTTTATGGTATAACACCAGCCCTCCTTTGAGTAGGTCTCGTCACTCTGATCCCTCACGGACTGGCTACCTCTATTGGGATCCAAAGTAAAGGGGTACAATCTTCGTCAATCAACCTTGGCTGGGGTGTAGGTCCACACTCTCTCACCAAAACCATTAGCATGAGTATTGGCGCATGTCATGGATTCTAACCCGATGCAAGGTCCTACATTATCATATTACATATGGTCCAGATACTTCTCCTATGACACCAACCAACTCGATTCAGTATCATTCTCCACCTAGGAATGAGAATCCTCAAGGACTGATTATCTTTGTTGGACTCCATTCCATAACCCTGTGGTCATCCACATAATGTTGGGGTGGATGCTCTTATGTCCCCTCACCACTCCTAAGCCACTTATTGGGCATCCATGAGCCCAACCCGAACATATGAAACCCTACCATTGTATGATCAATAGTGGACCACATAATCTCCTCACGGATAGGCTATTGTTGTAGGATGAAACATAGTCACGTCACCGTTATCATATGTCATTCAAATTCAATACCCCTGCTGAAATGGTAGTAAGATGCAAGGGTACTTAACCATGCAGTTTAGACCTACTTGGTATGTAATCCAGCAACCATGATAGTGCTAGGGGCATCAAAGACTAGTGTCCCATACCACAGTCCCTAATATCCCAAGCTAGAAATACCCATCAAGGATAATCCTCAATTATAGTCGCACCAACACACCATTCCACATTAAATAATAAATTAAATACATCTTACATCATCCATAACATGTCATCATCAAGTAAACATATTTAGCTACTGTTATAGCAAGTTATAAGACTACATACATGTTCAGAGTGATAGGTAGTTCATCATAACATATGTCAATCATAGATGCAATTGTAACCTTATTTGTCTTAGCGGAAATATCACGGAAAAGTGTATCATAAAATGAAGGGAATTACAACAATTTTACTATACTCTAACTAATGCTAGTCTCTATATGGTAGATACACATTAAGATAGAACACCATCCTACTCTAGGTAGGTCTCATTACTCTGATCTCTCACGGGTTAGTTACTGGTCTTGAGATACCGGGTAAGTAAAGGCATCCCCCTCAGACTATCACCATGGCTGGGGTTTAGGTCACCACTCTCTCACCACACCGTTGGCATAAGTACTGCCGTGTGTCAGGGATGTACCTAGCCCAATGCAAGACAACTACTCAATCACACCAACCTAGGTTCAGATAACTTCCCTTATGCATCTCACACCCTTGTTTTAGTATCCTCTCCTACTAGAGTAAACATTTTCTATGACTCCAACCAACTTAGACTACACCTCTTAAACGTAATGGTCATCCACATATAATGGGTGGAAAGCTCTTATGTCCTCTCACGAGTTGGTTACCGGTCTTGAGCACCCATGAGTCCAAGGCTATTATATGCAACCCTACTAATGAATGGCCCCCACAATGTTGTTGTGTCCTCTCACAGATAGGTTACAAGTCTTGAGCACCCACTACCCCACACTACTGCCACGGGTCACTCAGCATCAATACCCACGCCAATAGGGCGTGATATGACGAGGTACTTGACCATACTCTTTTAGACCTCCTCGCCATGGTAAACAATAATCGTGAGTGCTGGGGGCATCAGAGGATAGTGTCTCATACCACCTCCATTGATATCCCAAGCTCGCAGCACCCCAAATAGGAATTCCCCAAGTCACAAGCACAACAACAACAACCTCCCACAAAGAAGTAAAAGGTTCAAGTCAACATTCACAATCCACCTTCCAATTCAAGTCCTTAATGCCTCAAGTTTAATCCATACACCAATTTCATAAACAATCATATTGTATTTTATAATTTCAAAACATAGTCATCATCTTAAGTCTTATAACAGCATCATGTATATCAATATGTAGGATTCAAGTCAAATAAGAAAGCGACAATGGTTATGTGCAAGTGAGCATCCTCATCTTGCTATTGATTCTCAACTTTGGAAAGACACTTAGAGGGTACGTTCACGCTTCCCAAAAAGTCCTAATAACATGTTGGTTCATGGTTAGAAACAACCCTAGAGGTCCCATATCTAAAAGAGAAACAAAACCCAAAACTATAGGGAGTGGTTGGTGTGATGGGTTGCCTGGGGTGACCAGGGCAGTCGACCAGGGGGCACTGGTTGCTTGGGCTGGTCGACCGGGGTGACTAGGTCAAGTAACCGATCTCTGAGTAAGGACATAATTGACTCAGATCCACAATAGACTTCCAAATTGGGTTATAAACTACTTTGAAAATACATAGAAAATTTTGAAATAATATTAGAACATGATCTATCATGATTTAGGCATCAATCAACGCAAAAGAATCGAAAACCTAACAAATCCTAGGTTAGCTCTCTTCCAAAATCAATCCAAAAGAACACAAGTGAACTAGAATGAATGGGGATCCACTCTAAGATTAAAAGAAAAGATGAACTAGGTTGATACAGTAACTAGAAACCTTCTACTAGGTCTAATCAGTAGAGAAAATAAACGGCGAAAGAAAGTTAGAAGAATGGAGATGAGTACTAACCTTTGAGAAGATTAATCACCACACATAAAGCTTTTCGGTAGATCTCTACATTGCCTTTCACCTTTGTGGAGCACTCTTTAACAAGCTCTGACGTCCTCTGACGGCTATAGATCATAATGTGACGTTTTAGAACGAAAACACATTAAATAGGCCCCCCAAAACTTAGTTTTTCAAAATTGCCCTTTTCCACCCTAAACCAAGCTGATTGCCTAGGCCAATTGAACAACTCCTAGAACTAAGTTTCAGATGTAGAATCAAGGCCAAAAAGCCTATGGCTCTACCCTATCTCCTATTCTACACTCCAAAAGGGTCTTACCTGCTTTTTGGGACCTTTTACATGTGTCATTAATGAATACTTGATCCATCTACCAAATTCGTTGACATCTAAGTTAGATCTCCTTCCAAACTTTGACAGAACTCCCAACTTAGCATCATCACCATTCACTTCTGTTGGTTCAAATTCTAATCCAATGGTCTCTACCTGGATGGTCCACAATTGCCTTCTACTTGCATTCCGGGTTCTTGGACCTACAATCTAGTTTATGGGTTAGTATCTTGGGGGATTTCACCATCCTTACCCTCCTATTACTAATGGTTTTCCTCAACCCTATAGCCCTGATAAATTGTCCCAACCATCTCCACCTCTTATTAATATTTTTATTAATTTATTTTTTTATCCCAAATGTCCCACCACCCAACCAACACCCAACTGAGCACCGGATGTTCATCTTGTGGTGACCAAAACTAAGGATAGAACTCATTAAATTCTAACTCTTTTAGTATATACTTTTGACTTGGACACCACTAAATCTATTGTCTTTACTTTGGCCAATAAATCCCCTCATTGGCAAAGAGATGGGGATACTACTCCCTCATCTAGAAAATTAGAACCTCATCAAGTGTAAATGGGTGTCTCGTAACAAATAGAAAGGCGATGGTGCAACAGACTGCTATGAAATGAGGTTGGTTCCAAAAGGGTTTCATCAACAGGTGCACCTTGATTATAGTGAAAAACCAACAAGAATTCAATTGGCATTTCCCATTGCTACATCCAAATCTTGGCTGGTTCACTCATTAGACAAAATGCCTTTCTTCATGGGAAACTAATTGAAACTATTTACATGACTCTATCTTTAAGGTTTGTTGATCTGTTGCACCCAACTCATCTTTATAAGTTACAATAGTCTCCAGATGGTGTCGTACATGTGCCATGGGTTTGTAGACTTGGTACATTTTTACTCGAGAGTGGTTTCCATGGTTCAAAGATTAGTGCCTCTTTTTTCATTTTTAAAGGTCATAATGGCACTATTCATATTCTAGTTTATCTGGGTGATGTCATACATACAGGTAGTGATGAACAAGTTCTGACTCAATTTTTGAAGAAACTTTGATAAATTTTTACAGTAAAAGATCTACTTCTTTGACATTACTTTTGTGATGCCCTGCGTATTTTTATGTTATTATTTTAACATTGTATTGTAACGCTTCTATACCCAAGATTGTTAAAGGATTATTGATGGTCAAACCATGATTTAGGATGGTGTGTTTGGTGGTTTAACCAAAGGACAATTTATAGAATTCGATCAAATCCATAATTTGGTTGAAACCCCATACCACTTGTAAATTTCGCACACGGTGGAACCAAACTGAATCGAGAACGGGAAAATGATCAACATTATTTTGGGGCTCCACCTAACCCTAGTAAATGGGGGCATGATAGAAATTGGTATCAGAGCTATGTTTTGGGTTCTATAAACTATATTTTCTAACGGCATGGGACTTGGTAATAGAGAAAAGAAGAGAGGGACTGAACAACGTAGAAACCAATCAAACTAACTTGAGGTTGTTAGGATTGGACTGAACATGACTAAACCATATAGGAGTGAACAGATAACAAGTGAGATAGATTTGAATGAGTATTATAAAAGTTTTATGATTACTTTAAGCCACTAAGGTCTAGGTAGTGGATTAACAAGTTTTTGGTTTATTGACTAGGAAATGGCTAATAGGAGAAGATTGAGACTGTTATCTGAATCAGAAGATGGGAGTTCAACACTAGCAGCAAACCTTATGCCAAATGAGCCTATAATGCACCTCAGATCCAGCAATTCCTTGAAGCATTAGGCAATTTGGCTAGGGCAATGCAAAGGCAAGCTAAGCAAGTGAAACAAGTTGGGACTAGTAGTGATGATATGCAAGTCCTCAAGAATTTGAAGAAATTCAATGGAAAGGAGTTCAAGGGTGATAGCACTGATCCAACAATGACTACTAGATGGATCAGGGATATGGAAAAGGCTTTTGATGCCCTGAAGTGCACCGACTCCTAGAAACTGATGTGTCCAATGTATATGCTCACAGATGAAGCAGACTATGGTGACAAACGACAAAACCGATACTAGAGGCCATTGAAAAAGAAGTTACTTGGGAAATGTTCAAGGAAGAGTTCAATGATTAGAACTTCCCTCCTTGTATGAAGAGGCAGAAGATCTCTAAGTTCATGAACCTTAAGTGGGGCCTCATGTTAGTAGTGGAATATGAGAGGAAATTTGAAGAGCCTCAAAGTACGCTCCACATATGGTGAGCATAGAGAAAGCACTACAATTCGAATAAAGATTAGCTATTGTTATCCAGAAATTGATAGGTATGCTTCAACTGAAAACATATACCAAGGATGTACATCATTCACAGATCTTTAAGGGTATCAAGGATAACTCATAGAAAGTTGCAAAAAGGAAGGATGCAGTTTGGAAATTTTTAAATCTAGTGGTTTCCAAAACAAAATTGTGAAAGGCCTAGGAAGGAAGTTTCAGGGTAAGCAACCACTGCAGCAAGAGTGGAAGAGCTAGCTGCCCAAAGTGTTGGAAGAAACACTGGGGAAAATGTCTCTCATGCACTTTCACGTGTTACAAATGTCGAGAAGGAGGACACATTGCAAGAGATTGCCCTACCTTGAGCAATCAATCCATGCAAGGACAGAAGAGTAACCAGGGAAACCAAAATGGTCATAAAGGAAAAGAAGTAGATGTAGGACAAAAAGCAAAGACCCCTGGAAGAGTGAACACCATGACCACCAAAAAGGTTGAGAATTCTTTGATTGTGGTAGTAGGTACATTCTCTACCTAGGTAAATTGACATAGTTAGTTGAAATAATGCTATTTGGGTAATTGAAGATAGACAAACCAAATCATCCCATTTCCGACCCATCCAGATTGATTTTCCCCTAGATAATTGACTAAATTATATGTGAAGAAGATAGTGAGATTGCACGGGGTACCCATTTCTATTGTGTTGGTTCATAATTGTAGGTTTACTTCTAGATTTTGGAAGAGTCTAAAAATGTCATTGGGCATTCAACTAAACTTCAACACAACTTTCCATCCTCAAACTGATGGACAATCTAAAAGAACTATTCAGATATTGGAGGATATGCTTAGGGTTTGTGTGATTAACATTAAGGGAAGCTGGAGTGATCATTTGTATCTATTTGAGTTTGCTTATAACAACAACTACCAGTCTACTATTGGAATGGCACCTTATGAGGCATTTTATGCAAGGAAGTGTAAATCTCTAATATGTTGGAATGAAATTGGTTAGGAACATGTATCGGGGCCTGACCTAGTATAACAGACTTGTGAGAAAATAAAGGTAATACAAAATGAATGAAGGCAATTCAAAGTAGACAAAAAAGTAAAGTTACAAAGATGTTAGAAGGAAGCCCTAAGAATTTGAGGTGAGTGATAAAGTTTTCCTGAGAGTGGCACGAATGAAGGGTGTGGTGAGATTTGGCCAAAAGGGAAAGTTACATCCGAGGTATGTGGGACCATTTCAGATTTTGGAGAGAGTTAGAGCAAGAGCATATAGACTTGTCTTACCTCCAGATTTGTCCAACATACATGATGTGTTCCATGTCTCGATGCTGAAAAAGTATGTAGCAAACTCTAATAATGTGCTACAATACGAACCATTGGAGTTTAGAAACGATCTTTTTTTATAAAAAAAGCCGACTGAGTTACTATAACAAAGAGAGAAGAAACTAACAAACAAGACAATACCACTGGTGAAAGTGTTGTGGAGTAATCACTCAGGTCAAGAACCTCATGGGAGCTTGAATCCAATATGAAGACCAAATATCCCCAACTTCTCATTTGACCAATTAAGCAAATTTTGAGGACGAAATTTCCTTAAGGAGGGGAGGAAGTGATGCCCCGCATCTTTTTATATTATTATTTTAACATTGTGTTGGAATGTTTCTATACCCAAGATTATTAAAGGATCATTGATTGTAGACCATGTCGATGGTGTTCATACCCAGTACCGCTTGTAGACTTTGTATAGGGTGGAATTAGATTGAACCGTTATAGGGAAATGATCAACGTAATTTTTTGGGCCCCACCTAGCCCTAGTAAATGGGGACGTGACAACTTCCTTTGCATATCTATTACTAGGTTTAATGAGGGGCTACATGTAAGTCAGCATTAGTACATTGTTGATTTATTACGGAGGGCAAACATAGCAGGATGCAAGATGGATTCCACACCTCTCCCCACTTCGGCTTACTTAAGTAAGACTGATGGTGACTTAATGTAGGACAATTTATGCGCTCACTTAGTGTGCCAATTTATGCCCAATTCTACCATGGAAACATTAGAACTCTGTCAAACACATCTTACGGTACTTAAGTGATACTATTTTACATGGGACCACTGAAACATTAGAACTCAAAGATGACTTTGTTTGCCTTCTCTAATGCGGATTTGGCTAATCGCCTGATGATTGCAAGTCACTGAAGGGCATGCCATCTTTTTGGATAGAAACTTATTCTCCTCGAGTTTTAAAAAGCAAGCCACCGTGGCCTGCTCTAGCATTGAATTTGAATCTTGAGCTCTCGCGAATGCTGCAGCATAACTTACTTGGTTATAATGTCTTCTTTAGAAGCTGCAGGTCTTGTTACCAAGTGCACCTATTATATGTTAGATGTTAAACAAACAATAAGCATGAAAATCTAAATTCATACGATAAAACAAATGTGGAAGCAAATGTCTTTTATATACCTCCCGCCATTGATCCTACTAAAGACTTTGTAAATATAATAAAACGATTTAAAGGATTCTTCTGAACCCTAGCAAACTTAAAATGATGGTGTCTGACTTAATGTATTTGCTAGGTTTAGGGACCCTTTATATAACAATGGCTCACATACGTTTTCCCATCAAAAACATCAACTGCCAATTCAATTGAGCACTTTAAGTGAAATTGGATTTATGATCATTTGTGAGAAGTAACAATATTTCACATTAACCCATAACTAATAGTCACTTATTTATGACATTTAGTTATAGTTCAGTTTGTAAAGTATAATGTTATCCCAATAAAGGGATCATAACTTGTGAAATACAACATTCTCCCACTTGATCCTAATATTTCACAATGTGGGTTATCATACTATATCCACATTTATACTCAATGGACCAAAAACACATGAATCATAGCGATAAGTCCTCTTAGAATGAGTATTATCTTCCATGTATTACAATGCATTTTCCTTCCAATCTGCTCATATTACTTAATGAATAAACCCTATGTTTATTCAAGGTCCAACAATATATGTTTACTCTCAAATAATGAATGTGTACACCGAAATTGAGAATAACAACATAATGAATAAGAGCTTCATCAAAGATCATTCATACAATGAAATCACATAATGGAACCAAGTCCCATTTTAACTACATGATCCTTAAAATTCTTTGGTGGCATGCCTTTAGTTAATGGATCAGCTATCATCAATTCAGTGCTGATGTGTTCAACGACCACTTTGTTTTCCTTAACACGTTCCCTTACAGCTAAATACTTAATGTCGATGTGCTTGCTTCGACTACTACTCTTACTATTCTTAGCCAAGAAAACAGCAGTTGAATTGTCACAAAATATCTTTAGTGGCCTAGAGATAGAATCTACAATTCTAAGCCCATAAATGAAACTCTTCAACCATACACCATGCGAGGTAGCCTCAAAACAAGAAACGAACTCGGCCTCCATAGTGGAAGTAGCTGTCAAAGTCTGCTTAGCACTCCTCCATGATACGGCTCCACCAGCGAGCATAAAAATATATCCTGATGTCGATTTACAAGAATCAACACAATCGGCAAAATCTGAATCACAGTAACCGACTACCTCCAGATTGTCAGTTCGTCTATACATAAGCATGTAATTCTTAGTACCTTGAAGGTACCTCATCACCTTCTTTGCAGCTTTCCAATGGTCTATACCAGGGTTACTCTGATATCTTCCCAACATTCCCACAACGAAAGCAATGTCAGGTCTAGTGCAAACCTAAGCATACATCAAGCTTCCAATTGCAGAGGCACATGGAATATTGTTTATTTGTTCCCTTTCTAAATTATTCTTCGGGCATTGGTTCAAAGTGAACTTGTCACCCTTTACAATGGGTGCTACACTTGGTGAACAATTCCTCATCCGAAATCTTTCTAAGATTTTATTGATATAGGTTTCTTGAGATAGACCTAAAATCCCTTGAGGTCTATCTCTATGGATCTTAATGCCAATGACATAAGAAG
This sequence comes from Hakea prostrata, assembly GCF_041222555.1. Taxonomy (NCBI): domain Eukaryota; kingdom Viridiplantae; phylum Streptophyta; class Magnoliopsida; order Proteales; family Proteaceae; genus Hakea; species Hakea prostrata. Next base: position 12,511,874 of record NC_142601.1, read on the forward strand.
CCTCACCCATATCCTTCATGTCAAAACTTTTAGAGAGGAATTGTTTCACCTCATGTAGAAACCCTTTATCATTGGTTGCAAGTAAAATATCATCCACATATAGCACAAGGAAACAAATTTTACTCCCACTAACCTTCTGGTATATACATTGATCAATGATGTTCTCTATAAAACCAAATGAAGAGATAACATCATGAAATTTTAAATACCATTGTCTAGAGGCTTGTTTCAATCCGTATATGGATTTCTTAAGCTTGCAGACCAAATGCTCACCATTACTAGAAGTGAATCCTTCAGGTTGTTTCATGTAAATCTCCTCCTCTAGATCTCCATTGAGGAACGCAGTTTTCACATCCATTTGGTGCAACTCCATATCAAAGTGGGCAACCAGTGCCAAAATTATACGAAGAGAATCTTTCTTAGATACAGGGGAAAATGTGTCTGTATAATCAATTCCCTCCTTTTGAGTAAATCCTTTGGCTACGAGTCTGGTTTTATATCTCTCAATGTTGCCCAATGAGTCACTTTTAGTCTTGAAGACCCATTTACAACTAATAGCCCTTCATCCCGTTGGGCAACTCTACAAAATCCCAGACTCCATTAGATGCCAAAGAATTCATCTCTTCCTTCATGGCGTTGTACCATAGATTAGATTCTTTGCAATTCATGGCTTGTAAAAACGTTTCAGGATCATTCTCAGCTCCGATATTATAGTCAGATTCTTGTAAATACACTACGTAATCACTAGGAATTGCTAATTTCTTTATTCTCGTAGATCTTCTTAATGTTGCATTAACACCCTCCTGAGGAGGATGTTGTTCAACTGATTGTTCAACAAGTTCTGGTAATTGTTGAACAATTGGATCTACTAGATCAACATCAGCAAGTTTCGGATCTTCAATGACCGGTTGCTCAACATTCGATTGTTCCGAAGGGGTGGTGTGAACAACAACCAATCTTAAACTTGAGGTTGAAGGGTGAATATCTGAATGATCTATCTCAGAAACTAAGTCTCTGGATTGATCGCTCCCACTAATCAAGTCATTCTCAAGAAATTTTGCATTTCTTGATTCCACAATCCTAGTTGTTTGAGATGGACAATAAAATCTATATCCCTTAGACCTTTCTGCATATCCTACGAAATACCCACTAATGGTCCTTGGGTCCAGCTTCTTCTCATGTGGGTTGTAGATTCTTACCTCAGACGGGCATCCCCAAACACGTATATGTCGCAAACTCGGTTTCCAACCCTTGAACAACTCAAACGGTGTCTGCGGGATAGCCTTAGTTGGAACTCGGTTCAATATATACACGGCCGTCTTAAGTGCCTCAATCCACAAAGACTTAGGAAGCTTGGAGCTACTAAGCATACTTCGCACCATGTCCATTAATGTTCGGTTTCTTCTCTCTGCTACACCATTCTGGTCTGGAGAACCAGGCATGGTATATTGGGCAACTATGCCATGCTCTTCAAGAAACTTTGCAAATGGACCAAGTGCTTGTCCATTTTTAGTGTATCTACCATAATATTCTCCACCTCTATCTGATCTCACGATTTTGATGTGCTTTTCACATTGTTTCTCCACTTCAGATTTAAATACTTTAAAGGCATCTAACGCCTCATACTTATTATGAAGCATGTAGAGATACATGTATCATGAGTAATCATCTATAAAGGAGATGAAGTAATTCTGACTATCCATATCTGGACAGCAAATGTCTGTATGTATGATTTCTAATAGTTTTGTACTCCTCTTAGCACCCTTCTTTGACTTTTTGGTTTGCTTTCCCTTTATGCAATCCACACAAGTATCATAATCAGTAAAATCTAAAGTACTTAATACTCCATCTTTTACTAGCCTTTTAATTCTCTCTAGGGAAATATGTCCTAATCTACGGTGCCACAACATAGAAGATTCCTCGTTTATAACACATCGCTTTATACCAGCATTAACATGAACATGCATCGCATCGCATTTGGTATTATCTTGCAAATTAATGCGAAAAAGACCATCAGACAAGGTACCATTCCCAACAATTTCAGATTTATATGATAAACTAAAAAATGAATCTGAAAAGTTAAAGGAATATTCCAAAGGTAAAAGTGCTGAAATAGAAATCAAGTTTCTCGAAAAACTTGGAACATAAAAGGTCTTTTCTAAAACTAAGACAAAACCACTACTAAGAACTAATTTGCAAGTTCCAATAGCTTCCACATGCTATTGCATCTTATTTCCTGAATAGATGCATCGTTCACTTCCTACTGGCTTCTTGTGGTTGAGAAAACCCTGCAAGGAATTCGAAATATGGATTGTAGACCTAGAGTCAATCCACCATATGTTATGACTTACATCTATCATATTAGATTCATAACAAACACAAGAGATATAAATACCTTTCTTTTCAAGCCAAGCCTTAAACTTAGCGCAATCCTTCTTCATATGTCCCTTCTTTTTACAGAAGAAGCATTTGGATTCCTTCTTAATGTCAGATTGGGGTGGCATTTTACCCTTTCCCTTTTGCTTGCCTTGCCCTTTGAACTTTTCTTTTATGGCCAAATGAACACTTTCCCCTAACTCCATAGTCAGTCGGCCTTCCTCTTGAACACACATGGTCATGAGTTCATTAATTGACCATTTCTCCTTATGTGTGTTATAAGAGGTTTTAAAAGGTCCATACTGTGGTGGAAGAGTGTTTAGAATAAAGTATACAAGGAAGGACTCAGATATATCAACCTCTAAATTTTTTAGCTGAGCGACAATGTCCCTCATCCTCATGATGTGTTCACGCACACCTCTTACACTAGTGAGCCGTAGGGATGTCAGTTGCATAATTAGGGTCATGGCATGTGTTTTTTCAGAAGACTCAAATTGTTCATCAATAGCTTTCAACAATTCTTTAGCCTTAGTATGCCTCTCAACAGAACCACGAATACTAGGAGAAAGTTTGGTTTTTATGTACATAACGCTAAGGCGGTTGGACCGCTCCCAGCGATCATAAAGATCATTTTCTTCCTTAGTGCTAGTATTAGTAACTGTAGGTGGTTCTTCTTTCCAGATGGGATAGTCAATGTCCATCCACCCCAATTGAAGGAGAATCAACTCCTTCCAAACCCTATAGTTGTCACCCTTTAGTTCAGGAACATCACACTTAATATCAGACATATTCATAGGTAATGGAATTGCATAAATAAAATATACACACTTACGTCAATGACTCGAGGTAAATAAATATTAATCATAATTTACCAATGTAAATTAAGGAAGAATATGAATCAAACAATATACAGAAAACCACCTGTAGGCCAGATTTTCTAAAATAGATCCATATTAATTTAATGATGAAACCAATAAATCATGTTCATTTTTTTCAATTCCTGTGGGTAGATTAAGAAATATAATTTGTTGTATCATCCTAATTAATCAAATAATATAACAGAACTTCCTGTGGGATAAATTCTATTATATTAATATATTAATTACAATGAATGTCATATACCTTATGCGATTTAGAAACTCTTAATATATAATTTAAATAATTAAAGATGTTGTGGCTAATCTTTAATTAGTCAAATTATATTGATCACATGACATTTGATTTTATGCATGACTACATATATAAAAATTGCATGCATCAATAGAATCATTTACTGAAATTGCATACGGTTAGATAATTACGCATAAATAATAAATATCATAATTCTATCATGTATGAATTGATAAATATTAATTTCAATATGCAAATATTAGAAATATTAGATTCAAATTAAAAATAAATTAAATTAAATATTACCGCAATGACAACAATATTTTCATTATTTCTCTCAAGAAATTATTATCACGGTATGTGATAAATACTCTGATTTGTCCTAAAACAAGTACAACAAATAAATCATGTAATCATGCTCAAGAAATATTCATTAAGTGACAACTCATTAATAATATTAAACATATTCTAGAGAGTTTTATTAACAAATAAAACAAATAAATGAACATAAGTATCTTCATTCATTTTTCATTTCTCTCCTTAATTTAGGAATAAAAGAGAGTGAATATAATTTATTATTATTAATTATTTTTTGTCAAATATATATAATTGCACTTAACCAATATTTCAATAAATAACAAATTAAATAATGAATGTATTCAAACGTAATACCTTTTCTTACCTTTTTTTTTTTTTTTTTTTTTTTTAATTTCCCTTCAATAATTTCCAAATTTGGAAACTTTTAATGATACAAAAATTACATCATAAGAAGGGATTTTAAAGAAATTCATTATTAAACAGAGAGACAACTCCAATAACTTAATATCAATCAATCCCTATTGGGTAAGAATAATTAAAGGAGAAAAACATGATATAAAATTACATATAAATTCATTGGAATTTACTCAATAACCCCTCCTTTTGTGATTTGAAAAACCATCATGAAATATGTCAAAAACCGTGACATCCTTGGATCAAGGTAGATATTAGAAAAATGCTCTGATACAAAATGTTAGATGTTAAACAAACAATAAGCATGAAAATCTAAATTCATACGATAAAACAAATGCGGAAACGAATGTCTTTTATATACCTCCTGCCATTGATCCTACTAAAGACTTTGTAAATATAATAAAACGATTTAAAGGATTCTTCTGAACCCTAGCAAACTCAGAATAATGGTATCTGACTTAATGTATTTGTTAGGTTCAGGGACCCTTTATATAACAATGGCTCACATACGTTTTCCCATCAAATACATCAACTGCCAATTCAATTGAGCACTTTAAGTGAAATTGGATTTATGATCATTTGTGAGAAGTAACAATATTTCACATTAACCCATAACTAATAGTCACTTACATTTAGTTATGGTTCAGTTTGTAAAGTATAATGTTATCCCAATAAAGGGATCATAACTTGTGAAATACAACAGTGGTGTGATAATATATCACCTACTAAACAGCAAATCCCTTGCTCCATGCATGCAGCAAGCATTTTGAATTAAATTTTCACTTTGTCAGGGACAAAGTTGCCAAACGCAATCTTGACGTTTGATACATTTCTAGGAAGGATTAGTCGATAGATATGTTAACTAAATCATTCTCTACTTAGCGTTTCATCAGTCTCTTTTCATAACTTCTAGGGCAATGGAGTCTCCTTCATAACCTGGGGGCACATTAGAGAATATACAAGTGAATTTGTAGCCGCAACCTCCAAAGTCCTAAATACATCTCATGCAGTCTCATACAAGTCCAACCTAGTATGGACCATGGATCCCTTGATGTCACTAAGAGTGCCTACGGCTGTCTAGAACAACAAGAACTCTTTGCTATCACACTAAACAAAGCCAACTCAAAATCAGACTCTTCAATAATGCAACCCTGCATGCATGAGCTATAACTCAAAATGAATGAGTCCTAGTAACTCATGAAAAGATGACTCTTGGCAATCTCGTTTTCCTCAAGTCCTAGTAACAACTGGACTCAAAATCTACCAGAATGACTGTACTTCATCATTCTATATACTGAAAATCATCCAGTTCTGTGGACATAGGTTGAACTCATACATCCGAACCACATTAAAATCTGATTTTGCTTGGGAGCAGTGCTACTCCTAGCAGTCAAAGGTTCAGATGTATTTTCGAGTTTAGAACAAATCTAGACCGTTGAGTAAAGTATTCATTCTAACTATCCAGATTTTCTTTGGACCTCAAATTGAGTCTGGACCATGCGCTCCTGGGAGCAGTGCTGCTCCCAAGCACAATAAAATCATGTTTCTTCTTCTTCCTTTTTTTAGATCTTTCAATTGTTTCACCAGTATAGTTTTGTTGAGAAAATTGGATCAACCACGTACAAAAGGGTTGTCCATGATTATTGTGTCTGCGCTAGCTTTCATAATGAGACCATGGGGACGCAAGTTAGGGTTAGAATTAGGAGCAGCAGCGGCCACATTAGCCATAGGCCATACCACTATGAATCACTATAGCAGATAGTTAACATCAGTGAGTTTGATTGTGGGATGACTGGTGAGAGAGGGGAGGAAGGAAACTTCCCCTGGGCTTCTGATGCCATATTGAAAACATGAGAGAGAGAGAGAGAGAGAGAGAGAGAGAGAGAGAGAGAGAGAGAGAGAGAGAGAGAGAGAGAGAGAGAGAGAGGTTTAGATTGGTTTAGTTAAACTGCAACCTACGTTCGCTGTCGTCAGGGAATATCACTATGAATCAAAGTTGTTTGTTACACCCTTTCTTATAGAAGGACGCATATGTATTTCAATATTCTTGTAGACCTGAGTTACTAAGTTACATGGTCTGATAAGGTTTACAAGTATTTAAGTCCAAGCCATTCCAGTCTTGAGTGGTTATCGCATGGGAGAGAATCCTTGAACACAGCTTGTTATCACATGTCATGGCTTGAATGTGGGGTCTCCTTGAACACAGCTTTTTATTACATGTTAAGGCTTGAGTGTGTTAGGATTTGGATTCTTAGCGTCCAGTGAGGAGAGTCCAATAGGGTTAGAACTCTTTGACTTGTGGGAGTAAATCCTTGATTATCTTTAGCAGCAGAAATGCTTTTGGTGTTTTTTCTTTCTTTCTTCCTCTCTCTCACTTTCTTCTTTTGCTTCTTTCCTTCCTTCCTTTGACTCCAGGCTTCATGCTATATGGTTCACAAATCCCAATCCTTGAAATCTTTGATTTAGTTTGTATTACCATATTATCAGGTATGTAACTTTGGCTAATTTTATCTAATATTTTCGATTGGGTTCTTATTGCAGCGATGAAGAGAAGATGATCAGAAAGATAGTCAAAGATGTCTCCAACCTGCTCTATGAGATCCCGACTTCGGCTGTGATGGAGATCCCGACTGAACCAATTATTGAGATCTTCACATCAACCCAACACATGCTGCGGCTGATGCTTGATGCCATAAGTGATCCTGATCCACGTCATGGCATTATTGGAGTATGTGGTATGGGAGGAGTGGGTAAAACCACTCTGGCCAAAGAAGTAAACAATCACTTTGTAAAAGAGTTATCTAGAGGTATAAGAATACCTTTCGATCTTGTGATAATGGTCACAGTTTCTGCAACTCCCAACTTACGAAGTATTCAAGAATTTATTGGTCGACGCCTCAGATTACCCAGTAGTAGCGGGGCTGACGAATTGGCTGAAGCATTACGGAAGAAAAAATTTCTTCTGATTTTGGATGATTTGTGGCAAAAATTAAAGCTTGAGAATGTTGGAATCCCTTACCAACGAAGCAACACAGGATGCAAGATTCTTGTAATCAGTCGAAATCAAGACACCTGCACTGATATGGGTGCCAATAAAACTATAAAAGTGGAGCCATTACCTAAAGACGAATCATGGGATCTCTTTGTTAAAGTAGCTGGCGAACATGTTGCTGCAAATGATATAAAGCATCTTGCAGCTAGAATTGTTCGAAGGTGTAAGGGTCTTCCGCTTGCAATTGTCACGGTTGCTCGGGCAATGGCAAATAAGCGAGGAGTGGGGGCATGGGAGAATGCCCTAAGGGAAATGAAACAATCAGCAAAAGATCTTGGAGGTATGGTAGATGAAGTATTTGCTCCTCTGAAATTTAGTTTTGACAGTTTGGAGAACGATATGCTTAGGAGTGTATTTCTCTATTGTGCGTGTTTCCCCGAAGACTATGACATTGGGACTTATGACGAGATGTTAAATTATTGTGTTGGAGAGGGATTTCTAGATGGATTAGGAAGTTTGAAAGCTGCAAGAGATAAAGTTGAGGATTTGATTGATAGCTTGAGAATTGCTAGCATGTTGGAAAATGGAGAGATGTTTAAAGATAGTGTGAGGATGCATGATACGCTACGAGACCTAGCAATGTGGATTTGTTCAGAGAACTGCGGTAGTAGTCCCAGGTTCTTGATGAGGTCTGGTGAATCAGTTAAAGAGGCACCTCAGGCCGATGAATGGGTAGATGCAACAAAGATTTCTCTGATAGCTACCAAAATAAAGAAGTTGCCAACGTTGGAAGAGACATGCCAAAAACTAACCACTTTGTTACTGAGGCACAGTAGAATACTCACAGAGATTCCCTCCACGAATTTCTTCCAACACATGAATCATCTTAGAGTACTCGATATTTCCTGCACACATAAATTGAAGTATCTCCCAGATTCCTTGTCATGTTTGGTGAATCTTCGTGTGCTTAGGTCATACGAGTGTAAGCAGTTGAAAAGGATACCTGCATTGGGAAAGCTCCATCAGCTCCAAGTTTTAGATTTGGGTTGGTGTCCCCAATTGAATCAGCAGATCCTCGGAGAACCTGAATGCGAGGAAGTTGCAACTAATTTAACATACTTGGACGTGAAGTTCTCTTCAGTTTCTATTCCAGCGGGTGTGATTTCTCGTATGCACAAGTTGGAGGAGTTGAGAGTTTATGCATGTAACATAAAATGGAGCTTGAGTTCTGAAGATGAGGAAGAGGAGGAGAGAGGAAATGAGTATGTTAGTGACGGCTCCATCAGTATCATTGATGCTCGGGAGGTGCTTCAGTTGACAAATTTAACATCTCTTTCCATTTGTTTCAGAGATATCATTATTTCTGATTGGTTCGAGCCTTTGGCCGAGAAGATTGTTGCTTTGCAGCTGGATCACTGCAGAGTCATCAAACAAGAAGCTCTACAAGCTCTCAATGTCGATGAATCCCAGTCTATATTTCAGTTAGTAATCAACGATTGCCCAGGTGTGACATGTGCGCGGATCAGTACACAGTTCACTATTTTAACGAACTGTGAAGACTTGGAGGTTGTGATGGATCGTGTGGAGGTAAACCATGACTCCTATTACCGTCACGAGCTTTACCTAATGAATTTGCCGAAACTGAATGGGATGATAAGTGATTGTCTTGCGCCACACAGTTGCTTCGGTCAATTAGGCGCTATAGTGATAGACCAATGCAATAGCTTGAACGTGATCTTCACTAAGGAAATGCCACGCTTGTTCAATAACTTGACTGATATTGAAGTTAGCAATTGTGAAAGGTTAAAAACATTAATTGAACGAGGGGAAGAGCAAGTACTTGGTCAGGAGTTGGAGTTGGAAAGGAGCAGTGATGGAAATTTCAGTGGTAGACTCGTGATCTCACCCTTCCCAAGATTGACAACCTTACATCTAACAGACCTACCAGCATTAGCTGATCTGTGCAGCAGTCACATCTTGCATTGCCCCCGTATAGAGAATGTGAAGGTGAGCAACTGTCCGATGTTAGAGAATGATCCACTACCCATAAGAAACACCAAAGGGTTTCTTGTCGCCGAGGATGAACAGTGGACAAAAGGTGGTCCAGTTAGGTAAGAAGATATAAAGCTTTTTGATAAGCATCACATGGAAGACGAGTCTGGATCTTCCACTGTGACAGGTAGAAGATTGTGCTTCTCTTAACTGTCAGGATAGAGGATCTTTCGACACCAGTTCTCATTGAATGCGTCTTTGATTCCCTTTCACCCTTTATGTTCTTGTAATCGTTTAATATTCGGTGATTCCCTTTCTTTGTTGTTTTCGCCTTTGTATATCTTTTGCATTCCAGTGCGCTACATCTGTGTTTCCATATATGGTAGCGTGAGGGGTGGTAGTGCCGAGGCTCAAAACCTTAAAGCACAGACTTTCAGCACAAGTTTTCAATTTCTAGCTTGTTATGTATGCACCAATAAGAAAGAGGTGATTAAATTGATTTTGACAGTATTTTTAGAAGAGATAGATGTAGGCATTATGGGAGGAATAGTAAGAAAAGATATACTTATTTTAGGACACAAACATGCAAGTATAAATAACAGGACAGCAGAAGTTGTTTGGATGATTCCAGTAAAGTATTACATAATACCTTAAACTGGATAAATGATTTAAAGCTTTCAGATTCACAATCCTTTGAATCAACAGAAAATGAACCTCCTACTACAAGTAACAAACCAGATACTTGTTTTTGTAAATTGATTACTCAACCCACTAAATTATCTTTTTTGATATGTGCAGGGGTACACAATTCAGTACTACATAGCGTCGGCTGAAGTGTTGGCCTTTTTTGGAAAGGAAGGCTAAACTATGTGAAGACTGGAGGAATACAGAATGGAAAGCAAATGGAGGCTTTACTTGTTGGGATGAAAGATGGTTTAGATCAAGCACAACAAAGGAACATCACACTAGATGAAGTTTGGTGCAATGACAAGAACGTGCTATCTCTAATTTCAACAGGAAACCACCACAAATGACCAATAAACTTTGTCCCCATTTTGGTAGAAATAACATGTAATATTAAAGACTTGAATCTAAAGGATCTTGACCATCCAACACTCCAACTTTGGTTTAATCATTTAGCATTAATGTCCTCCATAGACTACCAGCATACTAATGCTGTTGTAGACTTTAACAAAATATGTAATTGCTTCTCTAACTAATATAAGTTTTTATTCAGTATTATAAAAAATAAAAAAAATAATAAAAAGAAAAAGAAAAAAAGAAAAAGAAAAAAAAGAAGAAGTTGTTTTGATGACAAACAATAGTTGCCATCCCTTTGTAGGGGAGCTGTTCAAACAAGATGCTTCTTAATTTGACAACCGTATTGCCAATTATTTGTAGGGTGGATATTCCTAAGATGCTTCTATTACTTCTATTGTATCCCTTGTTGTCATTGTCGCTCTCCTACTCATTTATTTATTTAATTTATGCTCCACTTTCAATTCTCTAACCCCATTTAGTTCGAATAAGGTTATGATTATTGGTGTCATCATTGTCACACTACAAGAATAGGGTTAATGGCGGTCCTTTAAATACCACTATATGCCTATCCCGGCATTTTCCTAAATGCCGCATAAATGTCAAAAAATGTACAATTTGTGGCGAAACCCCGCTGTTCTCATTTCTCGGTCTTTTGTAAACATCATTATAGGAGCTCAAATGTATCATTCTGACGACGACATTTTTGGAAGACCATAATAGGCTTCTTTATGCTCGGATTTCCTACCAAACACCATGATATGTGCTTTTATCCATCCTTTTTAACCTTTAATAGCTGCTTGTTTATCAATTAATATAACCTATATGGTTGCAAATCATTTGTCATGTAATCTATTGAATTGAAAAGACACACATCATCTTCAAGTATGAAATCCAACATTCATCAATATTTTTCTCATATAGGAAATTAACATTTGTAATACAAAGCTTGGAAATAAACAAATTCATGAGTCAGCAAATACAAAGAATATTTGTTTATATTTTTTTTCCACTAAAAGGTCATTTGTATTAAAAGCGAAAAATGGTACAACATAAACTTCAAATCATGCATGTTTATATGTGTGATGTGAGAAATTGGTGAATAAATGATTGATATGTTGTTGAGTTGACCTCACTGAGTTCTGTTGAACTTATTCCTTTTGTATGTATGTTCTGTTAGAACTTATTGTAGGTTATTAGGACTCCATCCAAATGGAAGTCCGTCGTCTGCATAATATTTGAGGGAGCGACTTGCAAGAAGGTGGACTCGCATGGACCTTTGTGCCCGTGCCAGGACTGCTCCTATGGAGCTGGGTTCTAGTGGAGAGTTGACAATACCTTTATAGTCGATAGTGTCCCTCATAGCATTGAGTTACACTTTCACCCTTATATTTTTTGAGAAGTGCGATGGCATCCTTCTGAGATCCGTTATTTTATAATATCTTTCTTTAATGAATGGTTGACTTTGATTCATTCTCGCTCATGATTGTACTATTGTGTGGAATGGTGTGTCAAACCTGATCATTGGATATAGATCACTCCCTCCGGTATTCGGGTTGATAGATACCGGCAAGGTGGATGTGACAACTTTCCCATGCAGGAAGGGTTGGGCTGGTTAGATCAATGATTTATAGCCTACCCTTTCATTCCTTTGTGATCTACTAGTGGCCAAGTTTGATTATCAAATAGGTTGAAGAGTGAATGAGAAATCTCATATGGATTGGTAACATTGAAGCAGTTAAGACAGTCATAGTGAAGTAGGGGATAGCATGCATACCAAAAAGATGAGGGCTTGGGATTAAAAGGTTACATGATGTCAACTTCGCTTTTTTGTGTCATTTGGCATGGACAATAAAGCATAAAGAATCAAATTACTAGATTCTTAAGAGGTAGATTGGTTGATCTGGTGGGTATGTTGAAGACCTCGATGCAAAACTCCTCTATAATGTAGGGCTTCAAGAAAGTTTGGAAATTTGTTAGAGAAAAGGAGCATTGGACTATTGAGAATGGGAAGAAAATCAGCTTTTGGAATGACCAATGGTTAGGGCATTTTTCTATTGCAGGCTTCCTTGGTCTTGATCCAGATTTTTGCAGCAATCTTAAACCAAAAGTGGCGGACTGAATTTTTCAACAAAAATGGTTGCTGCCAAACAGGTCCTCTGGAGGTTTTAAAAGTATTATTGAGTTGGTTAATTTGGTCCCCCTTTCAGAATCAGCTCAGATAGATGTTTGCAGTTGGGTCAGTAATGTATCTGGTGATTTCTCCATTAAATCTGAGTGGGACCTTTATAGGCAGCATATTCCTATATCCAGATGGGCCTTTCTCATCTAGAAATCAAACTCCTCTTTAACGTCGCCAATAGTTCTTTTGGTGGCATGTCATGCATGAAATGTTGGTCGTGGATCAGGCAGTTTAGCATAAGGGGGTATCTTTGGCATCCTATTATGACTTGTGTTTCCACAACTTCGAGAGTCTTTTCCATTGCTTCTTGTTGTACCCTTTCTCTCGTTACTATGGGGAGGACTTGGCCATGAGGTTTGTTTTTATTTGGAAGGTGTCACATCCATCTCGCTGTTATCCATCCACCCGAATACTCGAGGGAGTGATCCACAACCCAACAGATCAGGTCTCAGACAATCACCAATCATTCCACACAATAGTCCAATCATGAGCAAGAATAAATCAATGTCATAAGTATTAAACAAGAAATATATCAAGTAACAAGGATCTTAAAAGGATCTCAAAACCATATCAGAGTGCGGAAGTGATGACAAAACTAAAGTAATTAACTGGAAAGGGAAAAGTATAATCAAAACTCCTAAGTCTTCTAATGTTTCGCCTTCTTCTTCAATTGTTTGTACACCCACAACTTAGGATCAATATCCAACTCGAAGTCCCATTGGCGAATGAGGCGTCTCATATCATTGTTGATCGGAGCCATAATAGTGCTTAATACTGGTACTAGGATTGTACCATGAGCCACTGTCAGTTCCCACTACTTCCTCAGTTGTATAATAAACGGGAAATATCTTCGAACCGAAGCTCGGGTATCTCTTCTTCACCTGCATAATCATCTAAACAAAAAATTTCCTGAAGGGTAAGAACTCAATGAATAGTTCACAAACAAATAACCAATATCATAGTCTAAATCAATACATCACATAATGCAGCATGACATAAAGTGGAATGCAACAATGCAACTATACCCTAACGAATGCTAGTCTCTATATGGTAGACACACATTAAGATAGAACACCTGCCTCCTTTGGATAGGTCTCGTCACTCTGATCTCTCACGGGTTGGTTATCAGTCTTGAGATCCAAGGTAAGGGGTAAAGGCATCATTCTCGGACTATCACCATGGTTGGGGTTTATGTCACCACTCTCTCACCACATCATTGGCATGAAAACTAGCACGTGTTAGGGATAAGCCTTGCCTAATGCAAGTCATCTACCTAGTTACATCATTCTAGGTCTAGATACCTCCCCTCGTGCTTCTTGCCTTCTTGGTTTAGTATCCTTCCCTATCTACAGTCAACGTTTCCTTTCAAACTACGCCTTCACTTAACCCTATTGGTAATCCACATATAATTGGTAGGAAGCTCTTGTGTCCCTTCATGCTTCTCGCCTTCTTAGGCACCCACAAGCCCAAGCCTATTATATGCAACCATACCAATGAATGGCCCCTAAGAAAATGTTGTGTCCCCTCAAGCTTCTCGTAGTATTGGGCTCCCACCAACCAAATACAGTTGCCACGGGCCACTCGGCTTCGATACCCCACCGATAGGGTGATGATATGACGGGGTACCTAACCAAACTCCTCTAATTTTCCTAGTCATGGCAACTAGTAATCATGACAAGTGTTGGAGGCATTAGAAGATAGTGTCCCATACCACCTGCGCTGATGTTGTGAAATTGCGCACCAACCCTAATCCAAAAATCTATGTTGTAGGTCCGAAGACCCGAAGTCAAGGTAGAAAACAGCTGTGGACCCTCTCTATTGAACCCATTGGCTCTGACCTAAAACCAATGGAGATCGATAGTGAAATCCCTTTATGGAAACCTTGTTTGATTTTGAGAGAAGATGTAGCCTAAATGAGGATGGACTTGGAAGATGGACTTTGAGTACAGTGTTGACACTCTCTGTGAAACCCAGCCCTAACCTAACTCGGAAGCCCGATTGTTTGTAGGTCTAAAGACCCGAAGTGAAGGAAGAAGGCAACTATGGGCCATCTCAATGGAAGACATGGTGTTTGACCCTGAACCCATGGAAATTGATGATGGTGTTCCATACTTGGAAACCTTGTCAGAGTTGGAAAAGAAACTGCACATTGATGAAGAAGAGCTTGGTTGATGGACCTAAAGCCTAGTTGGACATGGGTTGAAGGCATCCCTCCATGCTAGGTGAGTTGTTTGATGAGTTGTGAGAAGCCCATTCAAAAATGATGAGGTTTGGACCTTGAATTCCCTGACTTGGGCTTGCTATCAGTTTGGGTCTATTGATGGGTCTACTGGGCCAATCGACCCACAGTGACAAGGTCAAGGACAATTGTGTAAATTTTGATTTTTAGGATTTTTATTGTTCTGTTTAAAGGGGAACTCTTTGTTTTTCACTCACTTTTAATTCTAAAGCCTCTAGAGAATGTGGGAAGAACTTTAGAACCTCTTCTTCGAAGCCAAGGAAGATCCCCAAGCATCTGTTTGAGTTTCTACATCAAATCTTCTTCTACAAAGGTTAGTAATCGATCTATCTCTTCTCTAATCTACTCTCTCTTTTATTTCTTCTGTTTTTTTGATTATGAGAAAGGTATTACACTACTGTAATGGCCTAGTCTCTGATCCTGTTAGTCTTAGAGTGAGTCTATGTTTTTTGAAGCCATGTGGTGATGTTCCATGTATTTGATCTGGAATGAGATCATGAGTTACCCTCTCCTTAATCTTCTACCTATCTTTATGTTTGTGGAAAGGTCTCACACCATTGTTATAACCTTTCCTTCTATCCCCATAGTTTGTGGGTGAATCTCTTTTCCCTTTGCTCTTTGTGAATCTACCCTGGGTTTATTTTGAAGGAAATTTTAGGGTAACCTTCAAAAAAGGGTATCCAATTGAAAACCTTGTTTTCTCTTATTGTTAGACCCTTACCAATTTCTTTTCTTGATTTTGAAATACTATTCTTTATTTTCCCTAGAGTGAATCCTCATTCTCTCTAGCCTCTCTGTGGGATACAAGGACTATCTGCAATAAAACCCTAATTTTATGGTTCAATTAGAACTCTATTCTTTTAATCTTGTTTGATGCTTAAACCTTCCTAGATAGTCTTAGTATGTTTTTTGGGGAACTCCCCCTTCAAATTTCGGAGTAAGCGGACTTCAAACGAAGAACTTAGGACCAATTTAGGGTTTTCTGCTCCGTACTGTTCATTGGGTTGATTGTCCAATAGACCCAGCAACCTACCCAAGCTAACAGTAACTATTTTCTTCGTTTGATTTGATCCGTTTGACTTCTTATCTTCTAGGGCTTGTTCCTAATGATTGATCTATGCTTGTTTAGGGTTTGTTTGCTAGCCTTAGACCTCTCCTCTTTATTCTCCGGAATTCTTCGAAGATTGTTTAAGGTAAGGATGGTTGCTCCCTAATAACCTAATATACATGTCTACTTCTAACTGATTTGGATTACATGATCATACTACTGTTGTATTAGTTTTCTTATAATTATATTGCTGCTGTAGTTTCTTCAAACTACAGTAGTACTTGTTCATGTGATTCAATTATTATTTCAATCATGTATGAATAGTTATTTACTTATGTATTGTGTTATCAGTTGTGCTTGTGATGATTGATTTGGGAATGTGATTGCTTAAGTATAATTGGGGAATGGGGAATGTCCTTTTGACGTTTCTGTCTTTAGACACCAATGGAGGTGGTATGGGACGCTTTCCTATGGTGCCCTTTGACTCTTTCCCTGGTTATTGGTTGACATACCTAGGGCTTGTCTAGCAGTGTTGGGCTAGGATGTCCCTATTATATCAAACCCAATCTGAAGGGTATTGAGACCGAGCAACCCGTGGCAACAATAGGGGTTTGTGGGCACTCAAGACCAATAACCAACCCTTAAGAGGACATTTATCACATTGTGAGGGGCCATTCATTGGTAGGGTTGCAGTAGTAGGCTTGAGCTCATGGGCGCTCATGACCGGTATCCAACCCGTGAGAGGACATGAGAGCTTCCCGTTTACTATTTGTGGATGACCAATAGGATTGATGAGTCTGTAGTCTGAGTTGGTTGTAACCATAGGATACACTGACTCTAGTGAGAAGGATACCGAAAAGGATCGCGAGAGGCAAGGAATGGAAGTATCTGAATCTAAGTTGATATAACTAAGTAGAAGACTTGCATTGGGCTAGGCTGAACCTTGACATGCGCCAATACTCAAACCAAATGGTGGCGTGAGAAAGCGGTGACCTAAACCCCAGCCATGGAATGTCCGAGAGGGATGTAGGACCCATTACCAACTGGAGAACCCAAGATACCGAGATGGTTGAGGGAGAGTGACTTGAGACCTACCCAAAGGAGTATGGTGCTATGACTTAAAGCATGTCTACCAATAGAGACCATCATACTTAGAATTAGAATCATATATGCATTGTCTATTTCATATCATATTGCATTCTGTATGATTTGCTATCATGTGTTATTATGTTATTGTGGAATAAACTGCCTTGTTGAGTTCTTTTGAACTCATTCTTTTTTGCAACAACTTTGTTAGACTTACTTGCTGGTACAGATGAGTATGATGGCCAATATTATGAAGACCGAGCGGATGACTCATACGGTACCCAAGGTACTGGCTACGGTGACTACCACGGTGAAGACTACTAGTACGAGACTGGAGCTTATCAGGATTAGTCCGACTCTAGCGCTTGTATGCCAGCAATGGGACATCATCTCTTTTACTTATGGATACGTTATTTATAGATTCGAAGAAACATTAGTTTAGATTTTGTTCACTTCTTTTCTTTTCCCTTTCATTTTTGGGAACCGATTGTAATCTTTTTTTTTTACTTTTGATCTACTTTTCCGCTGCTACTGTAGAGTAATTTTCCGCTACACTCTACATTTGATTTATTCTATTGGTATCATTTTCTGCAATCTGATTATATTGTATTTTCTCTCAAATCTTATCTTGATCGCTCAATTAATATAATTTAACATTGATTTAGTATTGTTCTTGATTATATTATTATAAATGTGGGAGGTTGATTTCCTAGATACTGATCTTTGGGACTATGGATCACACACTCGGGTATGCCAGATAGGGTACTGGCTGGGTGGATGTGACACTTTTAGAATATCCTATGAAGTCAGGTAAGACCCTTCTCTAAGTTGGTTGAGGATCCAAGTGGTGAATTTGGCTGTTCTTTTGACTTAAGGCCCTGCCTTGATCAATTTCTTTGGTCGATCCAATCGACCAAGGCAGCCAACCAAAGCATGCCAGGGACAAAATTGTCTATTTTGGGGAGTTTTCGGTTTTAAAGCCCTATGTATATGTAACCCGAACTAAACCTCGCCACTTTGCCTCTTAGCTTCTAAAGAACGTGAGAAGAACCCTAGAGCCTCCTCTTCAAGCCAAGGTTGATTTCAAGCATCCAAGAGAAGTTCGTCCATTGATTTATTCCTCTACAAGTTTAGTATTCAATTCTATACTACATCGATCTATTATTTTTACTGTTTCTACTCTGTGTTTTGATTGTGAGGAAGTTCTTACACTACTGTAATGGCCTAGTCTATGATCCTCATAGTCTTAGAGTGAATTCCCATTCACTCTATTCTTTCCATAGACAATACAATGTGATTTCAATGTTTTGATCTAGCATGAGACCATGATTTATTCTTACTCTATGTTAGATCTATTCCTAGGTTGTTTTCTATGCATGATCTACTGTTTTCTTATCTTTAGAATGAATCTCCATCCATTCTAATCTTTCCGTGAGAATCCGCAGATTAAGCCTATTAGGTGATTTATTATATTTCTATTCCAATGACCTTGTTTGGTGTTTAGATCATCATAGATACTCTCTATATGTTATTTAGAATTTTCCTATTAATTTCGGAGTGTTATGATGTGATTCGAAGATTTTCCAACCAAAGATGGAAGTTATTGTCCATACACAGTAACTTTGGTCGATCCCTTTGGTCGATCCAATCGACTAAGCCAATTGACTAAAGGTGTCTGTGACAACAACTTTTCTCCGATTGAACTCCGTTTTGTCTCTAATCATTAGGGTTTGTTCCTTATACTCTCTACATGTTTGTTTAGGGTTATTTTGGTGATTTTTGACTTGCTTCTTGATCTCTTACTTGGAGTTGGTAAAGTTAGATATAAGGTGAGTATGTTCACTCACAATATGCACAAATACATGCTTTGATACGTTATGACGTATATGCATGTGTTAGCTACTATAGTTATACTTTTTTCTATATTGCCATACTTCTATAATTACAGTAGGTTATTCATGATGTGATTTACATACTGTTATTGAATATGAATGATGTGATTGTGAGTTGGATTCTATTGTGATATTTATGGAATTTTGATGTGTTATGACTGCCTAAGTGTGGTTGTGGAATGGGGAATGCCCTTTTAGCATCTCTGTCATTAGACACTAGTGGAGGTGGTATGGGACGCTTTTCTATGGTGCCTCTTGGCACTTTCCATAACTACTAGATGACATCCCTAGGATTGGTCTAAATGAGTTTGGATAGGGAAAACCTCGTCATATTTGCCTATTGGAGGGGGAATTGAGACCAAGTGACCCGTAGCAGCAATGGTGATTTCTCAAAAGACATGCATCAGAGCCGTGAGAGGACGTAAATCATATTGTGGGGGTCATTCATTGGTAGGGTTGCACATAATAAATTTGGGCTCATGGGTGCTCAAGATCGGTAACTAACCCGTGAGAGGGCCTGAGAGCTTCCCATTTATTATATGTGGATGACCAATATGGTTGAGAGTCTACCTATCCGAGAGGGAGACAGTAACTCTAGGGAGGGAGATCTTTGGAACGGACTGCATAGGCACGGAAGGGAGGCTATCATACAGGCAATGCATCGTCTAGTGCATGAAAACCTTGACATGCGCCAATACTCAGACCAATGGTAGTGAGCGATAGTGTTGACCTAAACCCCAGCCATGGAATGTCCGAGAAGGATGCAAGACAGAACTACCACTGGAGAACCCAAAAGACGTGCATCAGAGTCGTGAGGGAGAGTGATTCGAGACCTACCTAGAGGAGTATGGTGTTGTATCTTAATGCGTGTCTACCACTAGAGACCAACATATATAGAGTTAGAAGCATACTTACATTCATTGTCTCATATCATTGCATCATGTTTGTTCTGAACTACTTGTAGTTATTTATTGTGATTGAACTACTTGCTGAGTTCTATTAAGCTCAACCGTTGGGGGATATGTTTTTAAATTCTGTTGCAGGTACCAATGACTACTAGAACCAAGACGACAAAGCCACGGCGAGTGACTAGTAATCTATGCAAGGTGTTGGTTGTTACGAAGATAACGGTGAAGATTCCTATTGTGAGTATTAAGTGTACTAGGATTAGCCCTATCTAGGAGTGGGAGAGTCTGTTTTTGGTTACGAGGGTCTACGAATATGATCATACTTTATTTGAGCTGAAAGAGTTGTATGATTTGACGTGGACTGGATTTGACTCCTTAGCTTTATTCTTTTAGACTTTTATTTCATTTGTAATAACTCTAGAATTTCTTTAGACTTTTGATCTACTCTTCCGCATTTGGACCTATAGAGTTATTTTCGCTATACTCTATAGTTATTTTCTCTAATTGGTATCGTTTAGTTATGCACTTTGATTATGTTCTGATTATACTTTGATTATATTTCAAGATTATTTCTTTGATTGAATTCTTAATAGAGTTGAACATTGATTATTTCTTGCTCATGATTGTGTTATTGTGTAATGTGCGTATATGGTTTTCCTAGACATGACCATAGGACTTGTGGATCACACCTCCGGGTAGAACGGTTAGGGTACTGGCTTGGGGTATGTGACAGATGTCCTAAGCCAGAAACGCTCAAATAGGTATTCTCTAATCCACAATCACAACATACATTCACTTTCCACAAAGTAGTAAAAGGTTCAACCACATTCCCAATTTATAATCAATTTAAGTCCATAATGTCACATGTTGATCCATACATCAATATCAAGAACAAACGACATATTTTCTATAATTTCAGAATCATTAACATCATTCTTAAATCCTAATAGCAGTATGAATAATAATATACAAGTTTCATATCAACTAAGAAAGTTACAATGGTTATGTGCAAGTGAAAGTTCTCACCTTGCTTATGATTTGCAACTTTGAAAAGTAAGTCAAAGAGTATGTTCACACTTCCCAAAAGTCCTATTAACACGTTGGTTCAAAGTTAGAAATAACCCTAGAGGTCTGAGACCAACACTGTAGGGAGTGGTTGGTCGGAGTGGTTGCCTAAGGTAACCATAGCAGGCGACTAGAGTAGGGCTGTTCGCTTGAGGCGACCAAGGGAAACAACCAGCCTACGAGTACCGACAGAATTGACTAGGATCGTGAGAAGGCTTCCCAATTAGGTTGTAAACTACACCAAAAATAATTAGAAAATTCTAAAATAACACTAGAACTTGATTTATCATGGTTTAGACATCAAACAAAGCAAAAAGAATGAAAACCTAATGAATCTTATACAAGTAAGCCAAAGTGAATGGCAACTCACTCTAAAGTAAATGGAGTAGAAGAATTAAGTTGGTACAGTAACTAGAAGCCTTCAACTAGGTGTAGACAGTAGGAGAAATCAATCATAGAAGACAATTTGAAAGAAGATAAGAGTACTAACCTATAAGAAAGTAAATTGCCATTCAAAAACTTTGTCGGATGCTCTCCACACTATCTTTCACATACGCGAAGTGTTCTCTAATGAGCTTTGATGTTCTCTGACGGCTTCAGATCAAAGTGACATGTTTTAGAACGAAAACACATCAAATAAGGCTTCAAAAATCAAATTTTCAAAATTGCACTTTTATTGCGGAACCAAGTTGTGGTCACGAGGCCAATCGAAAAGCCCTTGGAACTTTTGTTCCAGGAGCAAAATCAAAGCCCAAAAAGCCCATGGCTCTAGCTAGTTCCTATTCTACACTCCAGATGGGTCTTACCTGATTTTCAAGACCTTCCACAAGTGTCATTAAGGAATACTTGATCCATCTACCACATCCATCAACGTCCGAGTTAGATCCCCTTCCAAACTCTGATAGAACTCCTAACTCAGCATCATCTCCATCCACTTCCACTGGTTCAGACTCTAATTCCATGGTCTCTATCTAGATGGCCCACAGTTGCCTTCTACCCACAGTACGGGTTTTCAGACATACAATATGGATTTTCGAGTTAGGATTGTGGGGGATTTCACAGAAGGTGGGCTCTAACTTCTTGTAGACATTGAAAGTCTGGAAGTCACAAGCTAAATTGCACACTTTAGGTGTAATATGGATGAATGGGTGCCTTTTGTTATCATACTATTTCTGGCTGGCCCACAACAAATTCAGATATGATGAAGTGATCCACCCCTCCAAATGAATAGCTAGACAGGTAATGTATAACCTTGGCACAGATACTTATAAAGTTGAGTAGGGAAGTTACCAGCATAATTTTTGCTCTAGCTAAGACCTTGGGTCTTATGTTAAAAATTCTGCATTACCCTCTACCTGCATAAATATTTTGGTCTCCCTCTTTCCATGATTGGGTCAAACTGAACATAGATGGTAGCTCCCTAGAAAACCTGGGAAAGCAACGGCTATTGGACTCTTTCAATCTTAGGATGCAAAGGTGATAAAATCATACCGTTTGTTCTTGGGAGTTCAAACAAATTTTGAGGGTGAGGTAGAGGCTGTTATGCTTGGGTTAGAATGGGAAAAAGTCATGCAGAACACATGAATGCTAGATTGAAATCCAACATATGCTTATTGTAAGGTCTCAAACATGGATAGCATGCACATCCAAAAACACGTAATAAATCATACTCAAGCTATTTTCCAAACAATTTAAATAACGGAGATAAGTTTCCAATGACTATTGTTGTTAGCCGATTGTTCAAAAAATTGAAGTCTCAAATGCATGAGGCCAATATTTTTTATGTAACCCAGAATGAGCAAGTTGGTTAGAACATTTGTTTGATCAATGAATCAAACAATTTCATAGTGACTGGGGTGGAGAAACTGATTAGTTTCAGAAGAAAAAAATTGTGATTGTGGAATTGTTCATTGTATATCTTTATATTATTAGAGAAAAAGAAAAAGAAAAGACTCTCCTTATATCAATACCAAGAAGAAAATTACCCTTTTCATTTATGTAGTACTTTAACTTGGTTAAGAAACAATGAAAAGAGTTTTATCAAATAAGCCTCTGAAGGGTCATTGTCCAAGATTCACAATCAGAGTCTTGTTAGGATCTATTCCCAACTTGGCTTCATATATGGTGAACTTTTATTTATTTATTTATTTATTTTGACGAGTCTACTCAGAGTTGAAGAGTCCATTTTGTGAATGCACCAGAAGGATTGTCCAAATAATTTTCCATGGATCAAATATCCCTATCATATTAGAACCTTCATTCAAAGAGTAAAATGACCATAGACTCTACCATTTGCTTGGTATGATAATCAATCCCCTCATAAATGATTTGACAATTATGCCTTTTTTTCAATTCTATGATGGGGACACTCTTGGAGAAGGCTTTGGAACCTTTCCTTAAGTTTAGAAAATGATTCTTGTGTCTTCTACCTAATTTGCATAATATCACTCCTAAGTTTATTTGTTTTATGCATTAGAAAAAAAATTTCCTACGGAATGCTGTTGTGAACTAACTCCAAATGGTGATAAAATTGGTTGGTAGTCCATAAAGCCACTTCTTTGCTCCATCTTTGAGTGAGAAGGGAATGCATCTAAGTTTAACAGCATCATCATTGAGTTGCTCTACCTTGAGAAGTACACATAGCTCTTCAAATTCTTAGGAACAAATATGCGTCTTCTGACAACAAACCATAAAAGTGGTGTAAAATTGTAATGAATTGAGACTTAAGTTCCTAGTTATTTCCCTAGGCCACAGGTAAGCTTGTGTATAAGGGTTGTATTGTCCTAGCAAGGTAGAACCCATCCTTTAATGACTTAGGTGGAGATGCATCACCAATTTTCAAGGTAGATACTTGCACAAGTCGATTGGTAAAATCATGAGTCTAGACACACATACAGTAACCACCTAATGCAATTTAAGGCTATTACAATAATTTTCCATGGCGAAAGAAAAGAATGAGAGTTCTTTTTATTTTAAATAAATAAAGTAACTAAAGGGGAAACAAATAAATAAAAGAAATGGGGTGGTAGTAAATAATGAATTTTCCCTTCAAGGATTGAAACAATGATTCCAGAGCCGTAATTTTGTCATATTGTTTGGTGTTGTATATGTGATAACCCCAATGATCCTAACCCAAAACCCGAATCGCAGGTCTGAGAACCCAAGCATCTGGTAGGAAGAACTTGTGGGTCATCCAAGTTGAAGCCCATGATTTGGCCCCAGAACCCATGGACCTAGCTAAACGTGGTGAGGAACTTGCCTTATTTGGAACGAGAAAAAGATATAGCCATACTCTTGATAGTTTGGGTAAGTGGATATCCAGCTCAAGAAAGACAGAGTTGGGAGATGCCAATGATTAAGGCAAGAGCCTTTTAATTGATGTTTAGGCTTGTACCAATGTTTGGGACCAATTGAAAGAGCAAAGCGCCCACGTACTGAAAATTACTAGGGGGTAGTTGCTTGAAGCAATTCATTGGCTTAGCAACCACCCGGTCACCCTTGGCGATCAATTGGAATAGTATGGGTAGATTGCCTCTTTTGACCTCGAGACCCTATTTAAAGCCTCTTAAACCCTATTTTTGCATTACTTTAATGCAATAGGCGGTTGTGGACTGTTGCAAGGTCAGAGAGCACGTGTTGGAAAGGAGAAGACCCACTCTCACAAATAATCTTGCAGAACTTCGGTGACTTTCGGATCCTAAAACTAAGTAAACTAACTACTCTCTCATTCCTGTATTTTTCTTTTATTTGGAGAGTGGTTGTTCTTACAAAAACTAGGAAGAAGATTTGAGATGCAAAGTATTTATTTACCTTTGATCCTAGATCAAATCACATTGAAAAAATAGATCGCATATCTATTTTAATGGCAGAGACTTTCAAATAGAGTTATTAAATTCTAGATCCAAGTTTTGTTTAGTTTTTCATGTTTTTGAGGTTTAGAACATTATTCTAGTTATTTAAGGTCATATTCTAAGCCTAAGATCTTCCCGAAGTCTGTTTAAAATGGGAGATCAAAAGTTAGATTTTTGGACCTGTCTGTGCACCCAGGAGGTCGCTATAGGCGATTGCTTGGTGCAACTGGCCCAAGCGACCGGCTGATTCCCAGAGTTTGTATTGTTTCTGATGCTTCCTAAGCTTGATTGTAATTATATGATTATGATCATGATCATAGGACATATTGGGATCTGCTAGAGTGTGTGATTGTGAGGAACTAGGTCGTTTATCTAGTTTTATCCATTAAGACATGTATGGAAACAATTATATATTTGTAACGCCCCAATCTCCATGTAAGGAGAAAATCATCCTTGATCAAGGATCGACGTTACTTAGGTAGTGAACCAAAATACACTAAGGAGGATATCCATAGACAATGTGAACAAATAAAATCCACCAAGAATACAATAGATCACAGCGAAAAATATTCAAATATAAATCTAAAATGCTTCCATAAATTGTCTCATAGTTTTAATGAAATCCAAGTAAACATTTAAATGCCAAGAATTACAACTAATAGAAAATTTCAAAATTTATCTATCCTAAGAAATGTAGTAGACATGATCTTGATCTTCATCCTCCGAATATCCATTATCCCTTTGATCAAGTCCATCATCTGTAGAAGTAAGGGGCAAGTTTTGGGAAGAAACTTAGCAAGTACAACTTAACACATATCAACAGTTTCCTTTCTTTTTATACTTGTTATTTAAATAATAATAATCTAATACAAATAAAATTAACTAACACAACTCATTCAAACATTCTCATTCAAAAACACAACTACCATCCCATATGCATATATGGTCTAAGGTCGATAGGATGTCCCATGCCGTTACATGGTCTGTGCACGTTACACAACCCAACATCCAACTACCCTAACCCAAATGTTTCCAAACTCAATGTATGTTCCATGCCGTTATATGGTCTACACGCATTACACAGCCCTAACATACATTCTCATTCAAAACACACAACTACCATCCCATATGCCTACATGGTCTAAGGTCAATAGGATGTCTCATGCCGTTACATTGCCTGCGCGCGTAACACAGCCCAACATCCATCTATCTTAACCGAATGTTTTGGAATCAATGTATGTTCCATGCCGTTACATGGCCTACGCGCATTACACATCTTTAACATACATTTTTATCCAAAACGTCTACTAACTCAACATCACACATAATGCTAATATGATCATGACATGTCTTGATGAATCATACGAAAACAATGCAAGATCATATGGAAAAGATGAATTTTGGATATAGTCCATTATCAAATCAATGCATAATACAACAATAAATAACCCAATAAAACATAAATCTAAAGACGCATTCATGCTTATGGAACAGATTAGTAAATTCAAGGAAGAGATTAATTATTGGTAGATCATAATAATTTCATAAAACATAATCTAAAAGAAATACATTTTTATATACTCAAAGACAAGATATTAATAAATCAAGATAGGCAAAATAAAAAATGTATTCATATTCAAAATCAAATTATAAATAAAAAGAATAAATCATTTACTAGTAAATTATGTAAATCGAACATCATCTAAAACGTATTCATAATCAAGATAAGTTATTAAATAAAAAGATAAAATCAATTACTAATAAATTATATAAATCATTATCTAAAACATATTCATAATCAAGATCAAATTATAAATTCAAAAAAAGAATCAATCACTAAGAAGTCATGTAAAACTATATATATGATCATAGAAAAATAAAACAATGACATGTTGAAAGTATGAAGATTGTATTTACCGTGGAGAAATCACAAAAAGAATAATCACCCTTAGATAGAGGGCCTTCAACGCTCTATATTATCTTTTCTTTTCCTTGCACCCTTGTCTTTCTTCTCTATTCTTACTTAACCAATATAAGTTCTCAATTCTCTTGTTTAATATACTCACCATTAATTCCATGTTCTCATCATGTTTCTTCTCTTCTCTCAATATTCTCTCCTCCTAAATCCTCCTAAACTCCACGTTTTTCACCATCCATTTCGCTCTCCTCTCAATATTATCTCCTTCTAAATCCTCCTAAACTCCACATTTTTTTTTCACCATCCATTTCTCTCTCCTCTCAATATTCCTCAATATTCCCTTCCCACCATCCACCTTCTCTCCCCTCGATATTCCCTTAATATTCTCTCCTCCTAAATTCCCACGTTTTCTTGTATTCCCATACTTAATTCTCTTAATATTTGATTTAAAATTAGATCTGGGTGGGGTCAACACAATACGAAAATGTGTAAGGTAATTTATGCAGCTATTAAACCCTGGACCTCTTTCTTTATTCAAGGTGATTGGAATGCCTAGATTGGTATCCCTAGCTTTGAACATCAGAGACTGTGGTCTGAACCATTGTCTTTGATGCTTCTTGTACATTCATAAATTGTTGTTTACATGTTTGGAAAGTTTAAATGCATGGTTAATTACCCATTACATGCTACTACCGTTTCGACAGAGAAATTGAAGCAGAGTGACCCATGATGGCAGTTGTTGGATCCTGTGGGCATCCAAAAGAGGTAACTAGTCCATGAGAAGACACAAATCCACTGTTTATCATGCAATGGTAGGGTTGCATATGTTGAGAATTGGGTTCATGGGCATCCAAAAGACGGCTTGGGTGTCAAGAGGAGACATGAGAGGCATCTGCCTTAGCATATGGGATGACCATAAGGTTACGGAATGTTAATCCAACAGAGGTAACCACTCCATGAAGAATAATAGTCTTTGGTCGAGAAGGATACTAGACCTAAATGGCACTAGGTATGAGGAAACGTATCTGGACCCCAGATTGTGTGTTATTATATGACTTTGCATTGGGTTTAGAATCCCCGACATGTTCTAGTACTTAAATCAATGGTGATGGTGAGAGAGTGTGGACCTATAACCTCAGCCAAGGTGATGATGTGGACCATACCCCTTTTCCCAAGATCCCAACAAAGGTAGCCAATCCGTGAGGGATTAGACTGACGAGACCCACCTAGAAGAGGGTTGGTGTATATCTTAATGAATGTTTTCCTAGAAAGAGACTAGCATGGTTAGATCATTAGCTGCATACTTAGCAAATCATTGCATCTTTTACATTATTGTATTCATGCGATTATGGTATATATGTGGATTGTTGCATTACTGAGTTCTGTAGAACTCATTCCTTGTAAATTTCCTTGTTTTTCTTTAGATGTCTTTGCAAAGATTGCTGATATTCAACCTAAAAAGTGTATCACTTAGCAGATATGGCTGAGGTGTATTTGGAAACTAATGTTGATGCGCATGAGGACTCATGCATTTACATGGAGTGCAACTATAACACCTATTGATATGAAGAAGACTCTCCTAGCTCGACGACGGGATAAAGAAATAAAAGGTCATGAACTTATTGTGTTAACTAGATATTGATTTTCAGAGTCAGATGTAAACCCCAGTTTTGAGAATTGCTTCCACTAAAATAATACTTCTTAATTAAAGTTATTTCTTTGCTTCTGCTCACATACTCTATTGCAAATACTCTTAGTATTCATTTTAGAATTCTAAACATTATTATTACTAATAATTGATAAATTGTTTATTCCTTGCTCTTGATTGTGGGATTGCGTGCTTTATTTATTAATGATAGTGTAATCTGATCCTGTGACTAAAAATCACATCCATGGGTTGTCACGGCGGATCCGGTACCTTTTGGGTGAGGTGTGACAATGTATGTTGATAGAGTTGGAACTACTGTATGTTTTTGTTTCTATTCTAGATAAGAGTAAGTAATATCTTTGATTTTTTCTTTTTTTCTTTCTAAAAAGAACAACTTGATTTACCTTAGAATAAGAAAAATAAATTGGATAATACCTCTCCAGAAACGACACCAAAAACTTATTTGTGAAATTAAAAGTAACAGAAGCGCACTATATTGTGTGATTGATAGGTCGATCTCACAGAGACATATTGCTTAGATTTTAATCCTCTTAAAGTAATGTAAGAGTGAGAGAATCTTTTTTTAACTAACTAATTAATTAAACTAATGGTCCTAACATATGCATCTAACAAATTTAGAAATTGGGAAGATAAATAAAAACCTAAGCATAAGTAAGTAAAGACAAGAATAAAAATTGGCCACAATAAACAAGAAATAACATAATAAATAAAGAAGGAAGTGATCTAATTGTCAACTTTGGGTTAAGGAAAGGGGAGTGCAACTAAGATGCATTTGATTGTGGATCGTTTCTCACAGCTTACAGTCCACTGATCAGGGGAAGTGGAATAAATAAAAATGTGGAAAAGAAATAACATAACAACAAATAAACAGAAAAATAAATAAAAAATGAATCTTAACCAAAGCGAGGCACGACTATAGGCATCTCTTATCAAGGACCTAGGGGAAAGAAAAACATTAGTAAGTTGCCGAAAAGTCAATACCTAAAATAATGACAGGGATGGTAGACAATAGCGAGAATGGAGGGGGGAGAGAAGACTATTGATGAAGGCCAATTACTTGCTTTGGAATCTTGTAATAATGAGAACAAATGAGCAATTTGAAATTCATCCAACCCTAACAACCAGATTTGGAAATTGCTAGAGCCACTGAAAAGCAAATCATGAAGAACCTTGAATGGGAACACAACTCAAATTGCATTGATTAAATTTAAAATTACACATGCATAAACAAAATGAAGCAAACAACTAAAAGAAACAAATTGCATTATATGTAAATTGAAAGCGTAAACACTATGTGGAAAATTGGGAAACATGAGTGAGGTGAGAGAAGCTCTGGGGAATTGGGATCTTCCCAGATAGTCTATATTTCTTAGACTAAAACCTTTGGAGGAGACAGTGAGAGTGGAGGATAGGGGAGCTGCAGTTTGTAATAGAAGCTTGGAGGGGGAAAAGTTATATGCAAATGCTGTTGGTGGTATGAAGATGACGGAGATAGTTTCCCTCCCAGGCCCGAGGCAGGGTGTTATAGGTTGATTGTGATACCTCAAGAGGAATATGAACGGCAGAAAAATCAATTCAGATTCTCGCTAATTAGAAGAGCAAACTTTCGCTTGACTTCAATGGATGAGTTAAGAGAAATTGCAAGGAAATCCTGAAAGTTAATCCAGGGTGTGGTGCTACATTCGCTAGGAGAGACTTTATCATCTTTTCAATTTAAATGTTAAGGAGATATGGCAGAGGTTTGGCATCGAGGATGGTGGAAGATAGGCTCTCAATTTATCAGATTTCAAAGGTGGTGCCCAGATTTTAACATTAGTGATCCTCACTCAACTCCTAAGCTGGTTTGGGTATGTTTTCTTGATTTACCACTAGAGTATTGGCATGAAAA
This sequence comes from Hakea prostrata, assembly GCF_041222555.1. Taxonomy (NCBI): domain Eukaryota; kingdom Viridiplantae; phylum Streptophyta; class Magnoliopsida; order Proteales; family Proteaceae; genus Hakea; species Hakea prostrata. Next base: position 12,541,860 of record NC_142601.1, read on the forward strand.
GATTCTTTTATGAATTGCTAAGACTGTTGGAAGGCCGGTGTCTTTGGATATAAGAACCCATAGTTGTTTTGGGGGGAAGGGGGGCATTATGCACGTATATTAGTGAAGTTAGAAGATGGAGAAGAGTGTGTGGTACAGCTTCTTACAGAAAGTTGTGTTCAAAGGTAGCCTCAAAAAATGTTCACTATGCAATAGAAAGGGACACACTGCCCAGCAATGCAAAGGGAAAGCACCAATTGGTGGGGAGAAATCAAGGCAGGTGACAGAGCTTGTCAGTAGTCATGTTGATGGTAGGAGTGGCACGCTCGTGGGAAAGGACTCATAGGACTTAGTTGAGAGAAATTCTCCATTAGATCAAAGAAGTGAATTTAAATTCAGATGAGGTGTTGGTTGAGAAAAAGACTCCAAGTGCAGAGCAAATGGAGGATTCTCAAACTCAAAGTTTGAATTCAAATGTGGTGTCATCCAAGGAAACTGTGGAGCGTATAGATACACTATTAAGGAGGAATTCCAAGGACCCAGGTTCGTCGAGGACCCAGTGGTACCCAACGCTGCAACCAAAATTGGTAGTGAGGAGGTGCGGCCAACCCAAAATGTGGTGAGGGATGAGATGTCTCAGGATCCATTGGATTAGGAATTAGGATGTACCAAACCCACGGCATAGAAAAGAGGTGGTAGAGGGGGAAACCAGATCCAAACAGGGCTGTGCGGCTGCCTGAGACTTCGCGGCAGAACCAATTAATAGAACGATGCTTAAGTCATCAAAAGCCTGGCTGTCCAAAAAAACATTTAAAAAGCAAAGTAAGGGACTGTTGCACAGACCTCTTTGCAAAAAGGGAAACAAGTATCAATGACTCTACTAGAAGAGGTGCACCAGGTGGATTGGCTGACGCTACGCAAAGGATACACAAGAGTTTTAGGTCATCGTTTGAGAATGATAGTTTATCGCTATAAACCTTTTCTCTATGAAGATTTGGTGAATATGAAATTCTTAAGGAATAGTGTGCTTGGGTGTATTTGGGGCAATTATTATTGAAGTGTTTAGTGGATTTTACTTATTTAAAGTGAGGGGTTTTCTGACTCCAATGAGTATATACATGTAACTTTTTTTGCTTTCACACAAATGACCCTTATAGCCAAGAAAAGAAGAAGCTAAACATTGAAACTTAAAATTAAAACCCACAAAGTATGCAGAGGAGAAAACCTATATAATACTAAGAAGAAGGAAAATTGTAACCTAAGGTTGGGAAAGTATTTATAGGGGTAAGAGAAGGGAGTAAAAATAAGGAAATAAATAAATAATAATAATAATAGGAATAATTACTATTGTCCTCTGTACTATAGCCTAATTACTAAAATGACCGACTCTTTATGAAATTATTAGTCCCCTAACTATTAATAGTGTTAAGAGAGCATTACAATCAGATGTTCAATATCTATTTTGCCCTTTTAGAATTAAGAAGCCAAAAAAAATATCAACATCATTTAAAAAAATCATTTGAAATACCAAATTTATACTTGTATTCTTGTTATTTTGATTTTTGAAAAATTAGATCCTAAAGAAATGAAACCTGATTACCCAGAAAAATAAATAAATAAATACAGCCCGGTGAGCTCTTCCTTGCCTGTTTGGTTACATGAATCCAGAGATTTCAAATCTCTGGATTCATGAATCTGAGAATTATACCCGTTTGCTTGTAAAAATCTCTAGATTCATGAAATTTAGAGATTCACCTATTTGCACTAAAAATGTGAATCTGTAGATTTATGGGTAAGGGGTGAAATCCAGAGATTTCAAAAAAGCTATACATTTGCACATTCACAAAAATCACGTCGATCAAATAATTTTTTAGGATGAATCCACAGATTTCATTCCACAACCAAACATCTAATTTTATAAATTATAACTCCATAGATTTGAAATCTATAGATTTGAAATCTCTAGATATTTGAAATCTCCAGACTCATGTAACCAAACAGGCCCTAAAAGAGTTCATCCCTGTAGAAGTGCGTTTTGTATTAAATTCTTGGAAGAAGCCCTAAAATTCAAAAGTGGTCAAATAGAATTATCAATCTTGAATAAGAAACAAGAGACACTTCCAGATGAAGGAGAATTGTTGATCAATGGTGAAATTTCAATTTGAAAGGAAGGTCCAGTGAGGTGGGTGCCAACTAAACTCCTAATTCTGACTTTTTTATTGGTTCTTTTGTCAACTTATTTTTCTTTTTTGGGGGTAATCTCTTTGGTTCAACGTTGAAACCCTGGAAACTGGAGTTGTAGCTCGAAACTCAAATGAGAAGACATGTGATGGAGGAGTTATAATGTGGGAAGGTAATATTAGAATAGCCAAATCTACAACTTTAATGATATTGCTGTTGGTGAAGTATTGAGAATAGCTTTACCGAAAAAACGGTAAATGAGATTAGGCATGGCTTATTGGAAGGAATTGCATTTCTTTGTGTTTCCTTGAGTCAGTTTGTTGGGAATTTTTTGAATATGCCCAAGGGCAATTGTGAAAATTCAAATATTAGGCGATTACAATATATGAGGATATATTGGTAACCACCAATCCACTCAACACACAAGTAAAATACAAGATTTATTGGACTCTCGCGCTCTCTCTCTCCAAGAAAAGCAAGAATGAAAGGGAAGATTTTTTTTTTCCCGAGATCTTCTTCTTCCTTGCTTAGATTCTCGCATTTCAACCGTCCATCCACAATGGTACTTAGGTTGTGGATTTTATTCCCTTTCTACAAGATCGAGGAGGATTTGCCAGTGACGGATTGTGTGGAGGAACGAGTATGTAGATCATCTTTATTCTTCCGCTGCATATTTTCTATTTTTGGAAACAATGAATCCAGGTAAAATTCTATCATTCTCCTCTCTAAAATAATTATCCTGGTACATCATGCTATCTCCCATGTTAGATATAGAGAACCAACATTGGCATCAGAGCCACGTTCCCACGTTTCTTTGTTCCTCCTGAATTCTATTGTTTGATTTTTTGGATTGGATCCAAATGGGAGGATCTTAGGTTTTATCGGAACCCTAAATTATATTAAACTTTTTTTTTTTTTGGGGGGTTTCAAATGGAAGGATCCTGTGTAATTTTCCTCCAGTTTTTTTGGATCCAAATGGGACTATCATCATAGTAGACGTTAATCCATGAAAATACTATTTTTTGTATTTTTTCTTGGATTTTCGTGCAACTTTTTATTTTATTTTTACATATGGGATGATGAGATCCAAGAATCTAGTCCTATGTGGGCATTATGGTTTGTTTTTGGAGGGAGTAAAAAAATTTCCATCCAAACGGTGCACCATCTGGTCACAGAGAGCAGATGGACTCCTAGACGGTGCGATCCGTCTCAAAATCTGTCTAGTCACAAGAGAGAGACGGACTCCCAGACAGTGCGATTTGTCTAGTCATAGAGGGCAGACGGACTCCAAGATGACGATCCATCTCAGACAGATTGACAAATGGTGATCTGTCTCAGAATTCGTATAACAATCCATCTGGTTTAGAAGGTGTTTTGACTTTCTGGACACCTCTAGCTCGACACTCTGAGTGATGTTTGGGCATTAAGAGCCTAATGGGGCTAAGTGGGAGCTATTGGGGTAGAAGCATTATGTATGAACCACCTCATAGCATGTGCATGACTTTGTGTTTTACTTTTGTGAGTTGTAAAGCAATTTTAATTATTGAAATCATGCTTCTTGTGCAGAATGAAACGAGCATATAAATTTTATGAGGATTTGCATAAGGATTTATAGGATGTTAGTTAGCATTTCTTTTAGTTCAAATGCTTATCCCACAGGTTGATCATTCTAGTGTGAATTTGTTGTTGCTTGTGTTTTATGCTAGAAATTTTGAACTCATCCTTGCATGTATTGTCTCTAATTGATGTAGGCATGTAGCTGCAACTAAGAGCATCATTGCTAACCTCACCAAGGGAGATAAGTTGAATGAGAGGAACTATGACCTTTGGCACCGAAAGGTACAATATCTCCTTGATAAGTAGGACATGCTAGAAACTATAAACCAGACTGTGACCCCACCTGAAGAAGGTACCACTGCATAGCAAGGACCTTGAGACCTACAATGCTTGGAAGAGGAAGGACATGGTAGCTAGGATGAACATCTTGAGCTCCATGAGGGATGATCTGATTCTTCGATTTGAGAAGCACTAGACTTAATAGTCTTTGTGGGAGGCAGTGAAGTTCCAGTATGGAGGGACTTCCACCACCAGAGGCTGTCAACTCAGACTCACTTTCGATGGCTATAAGATGCGTCAGGGTCATACCATGAGGCAATACATAACCATCATGTCCATTATAATAAGTGAGTTGAGCACATGTGGGTGCCAAAAGACTAATGAGGAGAAAGTCTCCGCAGTCATCAGGTCATTGCCCAAGACTTGGGAGCACATGAAGATCTTCTTGACACATACTGATGATGTCAAGACATTTGATCAAGTTGCCAAGCACCTTGAGCTGGAGGAGGACCAGATAATGGGTAATGCCACTCCCACTAAGGTATTTGCTTCTGAAGCAAGCACCAGTAAGGGTCCAGGCTTTAAGCGCAAGAAGGATAAGGCTCAACCTCAACGTTCCAGGCAAGGCAATAAGGGTGGGAACGGAAACAAGAATGGCCCCAAGCTTTCTAGGGGGACCAAAGGTATCAAAAAGAAATCGTCTACGATTTACTTCAATTGCCGGAAGCCTAGTCACTTTGCTCATGATTGCACTAAGCAGGAGGTATGTAATTTTTGTTATATCTCATCTTGTTATGTAACAAGCACTTCAATGCTTGTTGAATCAAATCCCTGGTGGATTGCTGGTTCAGGTGCGACAAAACACATAACAAAGGAAAGTTTGAGCTTCGTGGAATACTGTCGTATTCCAAGAGGAAGAAGAATAACAATGGGGAATAGCTCAAGTGTGGAGGTCCATGGCGCAGGCACGTGCAAATTAGTTTTGCAGGGTGGCCGGGTGCTGTTACTCCATGATGTGTTGTACGCTCCAGTTATTCGCGAAATCTTGTTTCTGTTGTCTTTCTTATGAGGCATGGTTTTAGAGTTGTATTTGAAAACAATTCTTTAATTTTGTATCTAGGTGACACAATTTATGGTTGTGGTTTCTCCAGAATGGTTTTATTGTATTGGATACAATTGATAATTTATCTAATTCTAGTAATGTGTTTGTGTACCAAAATACTATGTGTATTGTTGTGTGGCATGTTAGACTAGGGCATATTGGCTTAGATAGGATGAACAGATTGGCAACGGAAGGTATCACATCCCCCCAGCCTGTACCTATCTGGAATACTCGGAGGTGTGATCCACAGCCTCGAAAATCAAGTTTCAACAATCATCCTCCCATATAGCACAATAGTATAATCATGAGCAAGAATAAATCATTGTATTCTTGTAATTTTGGTGAAAATATAAATTTGGTATTGAAGAAGAAAGAAAGTCAGAAAGGTAGTAAGAAATGACACAAGGAGTGGACTGAAAATATAGGTCAAAAGAACAAAAGTAAGAAAAAAGTGAAGTATGATGAGCGGGTAGAAAGTCAACATTCAATTGAAATAGATACACTAAAACAACCATCTTCAGTGGCTACTTCGAATATGCATGGCACTCTTCAAGATATGGAAGACTCTCAGAAACCGTTCATGTCATTGCTCCAGGCACTATTCAGTATACTTCTTTAGATTTTGAGGATTTTTTTATTTTTTATTTTTATATAACATAACTTTTTAATATTAGTATCATGTTTTCATTTTCACAGATGTAGACATTTGCTTCTTCACAAGGATCAACAACTTATGTGCTTCATCCATCTTAATGATTTCATGGTATGTTGTGATAATTTATTTGTTTATGTTGTTTATAAAAATTTCTTAAAATTTTAAAATTATATCTAAAAGCCCTTTTGATTTTTTTTTTGTAGGAATTTGCAACTTTTCTGCTGATCTTGGGTCTTATCACATAGATAGATATATGTAATGTTAGGGATTCTTTCTTTTCTATATATATATATATATATATATATTTTTTTTTTTTTGGGGGGGGGGGGGGGGATTGGGTTTATGATTCTTATTAATATTAATTTGTTAGTGTTGTAGTGAAAATATACTTGGGACTCCCTGGTTCGCTCCTGATCCGGGTCTAGTTCCTGAGATCAAAACAATGGTGAGAGTGGGTCGCCTCTGAGGACGGGAAGCCACCTCCAATGATAAAGTCAATTTAGGCAAGAGGATCGGAAACTCCCCTTGAGGAATAAATGCTCAAGGAGATGAAGAAGAGAATGTTTAGGAGTAAATGCAGGAGAGTAATGGCTGGAGTATTCAAGTTCTTTTTTTCTTGGCTTTCCGATGATCAGGCATAGTGATGGTTTATATAGCTGGTCCATACCTAAACTGACAGTGGACGCTCCCTAGCCCTTAGATGCCCATATCACGAGATGAAGGGTGGAGGTGATTTCTTGGAGAGGCTTGCTCAGCAAGCTCACCCGTATGATCCTCACAACAGCTGGAGATCTTGTGGGTGAATCAAGTAGTCAGCATCAAGTTGATTTTGATGTGACGCTAGCCCACAGTTGGGGGGACAAAAGAGGCAGATGCAATACTCAAGGCATACTTTGGACGAATGAGAAGCTTTCTCACAAGCAATGAGCATTTAATGATTCTTAGTGCATTCAATGCTGAATTAAATGCGGTGAGACGTCTGGATAAGGATACGCCGGATCCCTTATCTGCGCTACTTTCGTTGGGAAGTCACATGAGAACAGTTGTGTGTCACTACATGGTCTTCTTAGCAACTTCTTAGTTGGTACCCCTTTCGAGAAGTGCCGAGTCTGAGAAGTACCAGGTGAGACACTGTGGACCAGATCTGAATCTTTAGTTTGACTCAAACGATTCACCCTTGTTCATGGGCGTGTACCATAATTAATGACCATAACAGTTAAAACAGCATCTTCTTGCTTCATTACATTTGTATTGATATTCTATTTCATTGTCATTGTTTTTGCATCTTTAATTCCACATATTTGTCGTGTTTAATGCTTCTGTTGATTTAGAAACTTGAGTTGGACATGACATGCAATCCATGGTTTTTATTACATTTTGTTTTTTTGGATGGATCTAACATGTTTGTTTCTCAAGTGAATCCTTAGCTCAACTTGAAGAGCACCTAGATATTATCTAGGTTATGGTGGTTCGATCCCATCAGGGTTCATTTTTTAAAGACTGCATGCTTTATATTAGTTGGGTATTGTTGGAATTTATTAATATAATTAATAAATTAAATGCCCAAGGGCAAATTTGGAAACTCACTATTAGGGCGGTTACAAAATAGGGTTATATATTTTGGTAACCACCACATAAGTGAAAGTTTTTTAGATTACGTAAGTTTTCCAAGAAAAGGAAGCAACTCCCATCTCTCTCTCCCTCTCTCCAAGAAACACAGGAAGGAGAAACCTAGTGGAGGTTTCCTTCCTTTACCTTAGATCTTTCTTCCATCTTTTTCTACATGGCATTTGAGTTGTGGAAATACTTCCATTTTCTTGTAATTGTGGAATCATCCCGGTAGAGCTATGGTGGTGGAACAAGAACGTGGATCAAGATTTACTTCTGCTGCGAATACTTCACAAAAGGGAAAGCGAATCCAGATAAGGAATCTTTCCCCCGTCAATTAAATAGAATTAATATATATGGAGTATTACCAACATTGGCATCAGAGCCATTGGTTCCCACGGTTCTTTGTTCCTCCCTATTGTTTAATTTCACTGTATGGATCCAATGGGAGGATCAAGGGTTTAATACGAAACCCATAAGAGAATTGATAGGGTTTTTTGGAAACCCTTATGTTTTGGGTTCGGATCCGAATGGGAGGATCCTTGTAAATTTCCCTTATGATTTTTTGCATGAATTGATAGTCCATGATAAATATATATATTTTTTAATATTTATTGCTGGATTTTTTTTCATGTGTTTTTGGATGATTTTTTGGGTGGAAAAATGTGTTTTGCCGTTTTTTGAAAAAAAATTCATTCATGAAAAAAATCCGAAAAACGCTATTTTTTTGTCACTATGGACCAGACGGTTGTCCGTCTATTGGTCTGACAGAACACAGTCACCCAGACGGATTTTCCGTCTAGGAGACGGTCATCCGTCTGGTTGTAGAAAACCAGACGGATTCCCAGACAGAGAGCCGTCTCAGAATCCGTCTGAGAATTTGTCCAGTTTTGAATGTGTTTCTATTTACTGGACATCAATGGCTCACAATCTATGTGATGTTTGAGAATTGAGGGCCTAATGGGGCCTAGTGGGAGCTAATGAGGTAGAAGTGTTCTGTGTGAACCACCTCATAGCATTAACATGATTTTATGTTTTATTTTAATAAAACTATGTTTTATTTATGGGTCTATCAATCATGTTTCTTGCACAGAATGAAACTAAGTCTATGTGGGTTTGCATGAGAATTTGATTGAATGTTTGTTAGCATCTCTTTTGGTTTAAGTGCTTATCCCATAGGTTGACTATGCTAGTGTGATTTGTTGTTGCATGAGTTGTGTTTTATGCTAGAATAGTTGAACTCATCCTAGTATATAATGTCTCTAGAATAAATGGCTGCTACCAAGAGCATTGTTGCTGACTTCGTGAAAGGAGATAAACTGAATGAGAGGTATTATGACCTCTAGCACCGAAAGGTGCAGTATCTCCTAGAAGAACAGAACATGCTGGAAACCGTAAACTAGACCATGTCCCCACCTGAGGAAGGTACCACTGCACAGTATAGCAAGAACCTTGAGTTTTACAATGCCTGGAAGAGGAAAGACTGGGTAGCTAGGATTAGTATCCTAAGCTCCATGAGGGATGACCTGATGCCTCGGTTAGAGAAGCATAAGACTGCAAAGTCTTTGTGGGAGGCTGTGAAGTTCCAGTATAGAGGGACTTCCACCACAAGAGGCTGCCAACTCAGATTCACATTTGATGGTTATAAGATGCGCCAGGGTCACACCATGAGGCAGCATATAACCATCATGTCCAACATGATTAGTGAGTTGAGCGCATGTGGGCGCTAAAAGACTGATGAGGAGCAAGTCTTTGCAGTCATCAGGTCATTGCCTAAGTCTTGGGAGCATATGAAGATCTTCTTGACTCATGTTGATGAGGTCAAGACATTTGATTAAGCTGCCAAGCACCTTGAGCTAGAGGAGGATCAGATGTTAGCCGATGTCCCTCACACTAAAGTAGTTGCTGCTGAAGCAAGCACTAGTAAGGGTGCAGGCTTCAAGCGCAAGAAGGAGAGAGCTCAAGTGGTCTAGGCAAAGTAACAGAGGTGGGAACAAAAACAAGAGTGGTTTATGAGACATGGTTTTAGAGTTGTATTTGAAAACAATTCTTTGGTTTTATATCTAGGTGATACAGTTTATGGTTATGGTTTTCTTAATAATGGTTTTATTGTATTGGATACAATTGATAATTTATCTAATCCTAGTAATGCTCTTGTTTGCCAAAATACTGTGTGTATTGATTTTAATTTGTGGCATGCTAGACTAGGACATATTGGCTTAGATAGGATGAACAGGTTGGCAAGAGAAGGTCTCTTAGGCCAAGGTTCACTATCTGATTTGCCAACCTGTGAGTCATGTCTAGTAGGAAAAGCAACTAGAAAACCATTTAAAAAGGCTTTGAGAGCATCTCTTCCTTTAGAACTTATCCATTCAAATGTATGTGGACCCATGAATGTGCATACTAGAAAAGAACAGGTTTATTTCATCACATTCATAGATGACTATACATGGTATGGTCACATTTATCTAATTTCTCATAAGTCAGAAGCTCTAGAATTTTTTAAGAAATTCATGAGCTTAGTTGAGAATCAGTTAAATAAAATGATTAAAACTCTTAGAACGAATAGAGGTAGAGAGTATCTCTCCGATATGTTCAAAGGGTTGTGTGATGAAAAGGGGATATCTAGACAACTTACTATTCCAGGGACTCCATAGCAAAATGGGGTTGCTGAGAGGAGGAATAGAACCTTGCTAGACATGATGAGATCCATGATGGCGCAGGCAAATCTACCCATCTCTTATTGGGGAGATGCTTTGCTGACTGCGGCCTATATCCTTAACAAAGTTCCAACCATATCGGTTCCTTCCACACCATATGAGTTGTGGACTGGAAGGAAACCAGATTTGAGTTACTTGCGCGCATGGGGATGTGCAGCATATGTTCACTCTACTTCTCACCAATATGGAAAGCTTGGACCCAGAGGAAGAAAGTGTATCTTTGTGAGATACTCTGAACCCTCAAAGGGCCATGTCTTCATTGGACTAGATGAGAGTGAGAGGAGAACGGAACTTGAGTCTAGGGATGCAACATTCTTGGAGAATGATTTTCCATCTCTTTCAGGAGTTAACAAAGAATCATCAGAATTCTTTGAAATACAAGATAGTGGTCTTGTCACTCCAGGGATTCAGATTCTGGATAATGAACCTTGGGTTCATCCAGAAGATCCTAGTGGGAGTGGGAGTGCAGATGTGATAGCTACCTCAGAGGGTGAGCAATCTGACATGCACTTGCGCCGTAGTGGGCGTGGCCAAGTTCTTGTCAACGTCTCGACATAGAGGATGAAGCCTACATGGTAACTCCTGAAGAAATCGACTGTGAGATGACTTCAGTCGATGAGCATGAACCGAAGAGCATGCAGGAAGCTCTTGCGGGGTCAAGCTCAAAGGAATGGTTGAAAGCAATAGAGGAAGAGTTGGAGTCGATGAAAGTTAATCATGTCAGGGACTTGATTGACTTGCCGCAGGGCCGAAAGGCAATTGGGAACAAGTGGGTTCTCAAAATGAAGAGAAAGGCGGATGGATCTATTGAGAGATTCAAGGCTCGTTTAGTGGCTAAGGGCTACACCCAACGAGAGGGCGTTGATTATGAGGAAACTTTTTCCCTTGTGGTTAGGTTTGCCTCAACCCGCCTCATACTAGCCATTGTTGCTCAGTTGGACTTGGAGCTTTATCAGATGGATGTAAAAACTGCTTTTCTCAATGGAGAACTTGAGGAAGAGATCTATATGGATCAACCTCAAGGCTTTGAAGCTAATGGACTTGAGCACAAATTGTGCAAGCTTAAGAAGTCCATATATGGCTTAAAGCAAGCATCTAGATAGTGGAATGTGCGCTTCCACCAAGCTATGATGGAAAATGGGTTTTCCAAAGGAAGACCACTGTGTTTACATTAAGAGATTTGATGGTAATTATGTCATTCTGACACTGTACTAGATGACATACTTATGGCTAGCAATAGCAAGGAGCTATTGGAAACCATTAAGAAATGGTTGTCCTCCGTATTTGATATGAAGGACATGGGTGAAGTAAGCTACGTGCTTGGTGTCGAGATTGTCAGAAATAGGCAAAAGAGATTACTGGGTTTATCTCAGGAGACCTATATTGACAATGTCTTGACGAGATACCAAATGCACAACTGCAAACCAATTGATACTCTAGTGGAGAAGGGTTTGCAGTTGAGCCTTGATATGGGTCCTAAGACTCCGGAGGAGAAAACCAAGATGGAAAGAATTCCATATTCCAGTGCAGTAGGTAGCCTTATGTACGCTATGATGTGTACTAGGCCGGATATTTATTATGCAGTGGGTTTGGTTAGTCAATACCAATCAAACCCAGGCATATAGCATTGGAAAGCAGTCAAGAGGATATTGAGATATCTCAGAGGAACGAATAACTACATGTTGTGTTACCAAGGATCGGATTTGCGCTTAGTTGGCTATAGCGATGCCAACTAGGCTGGAGACATCGATGAGCGCAAATCAACCTCTGGATATGCTTTCTTGCTGAATGGCGGGGCCATTTCGTGGTGTAGCAAGAAGCAGGCTTGTATATCCCTCTCGACCATGGAAGCAAAATATGTGGCATGCTCAGCTGCGGTTCAAGAGGCTGTTTGGTTGAGGAGATTCCTTTGACATACTGGGATTGTGATGACATCCAAAGAGGTTGCCCTTGTCTACTGTGATAGTACGGCAGCTCTTAGCTATGTCAAGGACCCCAAGTATCATGGGAAGACCAAATATATACAGTTGAGATATCACTTTGTTAGAGACATTAAATCAAGGAAGAAAGTTGTACTTAAGGACATATCTACTAGTCAGATGGTAGCTCACCCTCTTACCAAACCTATAGCCAAGGATGTTTTTATTTCTCATGTAAAATCCTTGGGCTTGTGTAGATTGTGACGTACTTTGGTACTGAGACTTTCTTATTAATGAGTAATTTGAGTTCATTCCAGCATTTATTTTTATTCACTTTCTATGTGATTGTGTTTCTTCTAGCATAAAACAAGATATGTCAATAGGCAAGAGAATGGCTCACTCACACGAGCATTCGCCTCTAGCGCCTTGGAGGCGAGCAAAGATGAGACGGATTGTGAATGACTTTGTGTAGGTCAATTCATAATCATGATGTCGCCTTGATTTGGAATCAAGATGAGTTTCTCTATTGTGAAGAGAATCGACATGAATGTTCCACTATTCATGTTGCCTATAGTAGCCAAGTGCGAGTACTTTATGTGGCGCTAGGGTGGCGACAATAAAGCAACTCGAGTTAGGCGCAAGAGGTTGCGACTAGACTAAGACCTGTATGGTGTTGAGATTGACATACATTCTATTGTATATAGAATGCTCCACCATAACATGTATATCATACTATGTGTGCTTAGCGATCATTGGAAATGAGAGGATGGATCCCTGTCCTAGACCTTATGGTCCATTAGTGTTCTTAGTGACTTTCGACGACATCATGAAACGAAGGGTTGATGTGGCTACTTTGGGGTGTTACCTATGGTCATGATAGATTCGACCTAAAGGGGCATTACCGGGAAAGGAGTCAATTCTAAGTGTAGTGATGGTCTGGGGCTAAAGGAAAGGTTTGATTCAACTGCACCCTAAAAGTGTTTGCTGGCGCCAACTGTATGTGTTACAGTAGTGAATATTTTAAGGACAAGAAGGTGATCTCTCAAAGGGATCAAGATACCTTTAGTCTAGTGAGTTTGAATAAACTTAGGACACTATGGTATACTAATACTTATTTGATATGTTTCTTTGAGTGATGTGTCATTCTAGCCTTTTGGGAAGGTTTCTAGTTTGGGGCTCATGCGTGCAAGTATATTACCAGCCGCACGACCCATTTTGCCAATATGACTTGTGGATATTAGTGTCTGGGACACAGGTGGTTTATGTATCTAGGATACATAGTGAAGAGATCAATATATATGTATATCTGGGATATACATGTGTGTCTGGGACACAAGAGGTCTATGTATCTGGGATACATAGCAGAGAAATTGAATATGTATATCTAGGATATACATGTGTGTCTGGGACACAAGAGGTCTATGTATCTAGGATACATAGCAGAGAGATTGAATATGTATATCTGAGATATACATATGTGTCTGGGACACAAGAGGTCTATGTATCTGAGATACATAGCAGAGAGATTGAATGTGTATATCTGGGATATACATGTGTGTCTGGGACACATTGAAAGATTAACACTTGCCCTTGTGCAAGTGGGAGCTGTTGGAATTTATTAATATAATTAATAAATTAAATGCCCAAGGGCAAATTTGAAAACTCACTATTAGGGCAGTTACAAATTAGGGTTATATATTTTGGTAACCACTACATAAGTGAAAGTTTTTTAGATTACGTAAGTTTTCCAAGAAAAAGAGGCAGCTCCCATCTCTCTCTCCCTCTCTCCAAGAAACACAGGAAGGAGAAACCTAGTGGAGGTTTCCTTCATTTACCTTAGATCTTTCTTCTATCTTTTTCCACATGGCATTTGGGTTGTGGAAATACTTCCCTTTTCTTGTGATTGTGGAATCATCCCAGTAGAGCTATGGTGGTGGAACAAGAACGTGGATCCAGATTTACTTCCGCTGTGAATACTTCACAAAAGGGAAAGCGAATCCAAGTAAGGAATCTTTCCTCCGTCAATTAAATAGAATTGATATATATATATATATGGAGTATTACCAACAGGTATCAATATGATTTAACTCTTTGGGTTCTTAACAGATTTCGTATTTATACTTCTATATTTCTAGGATCTCATTTTTCCCTGCATTATACCAAGGGAATTTAATTTTGCTCTCTCTTAAGTTGCTTATGGAAATGGCAGGTTCAAGTGATAGTGGTTGATGATTCTATTGGTCAAGAGGACACTGAAAGTATGGAGGATTTCCCATTTGTGACTAGAAAGGAGATTCTGTCATCTCATTTTGGATCAGAAGAGCAAATATTGAAGCACCTTCCAAGTGACAAGAGTCAGGCAGTTGCCATCATGAGTAAAGCTCTTGAAAGTTACCTGAAGAAAACTCAAGAAGATAATGTTCTTGGTGGAGCTATAGGCCTTGGAGGCAGTGGTGGAACATTCATATTATCCTCTTCTCTAAGGTCTCTTCCAACTGGAGTGCCAAAGGTTATTGTATCAACCGTAGCTAGTGGACAAACTGCTCCTTACATTGGAACCTCAGATTTGATACGATTCCCATCAATGGTAGATATATGTGGGATAAATAGGGTAAGTTGTGCTATTCTATCAAACACTGGAGCTCCTTTCTCTGGAATGGTGGTTGGAAGACTATTGGGATTCAGAGATTCTAATAAGTTGACGGAAAAACCTAAAGTTGGTGTAACCATGTTTGGGGTGACAACTCCATGTGAAACTCTTGTCAAGGAAAGACTTCTGAAAGAAGGTTATGACTCATTGGTTTTCCATGCCACCGGGGTTGGTGGAAGGGCTATGAAGGATCTGGTCAGAGCTTGATTAATACAGTTACTTTAGTTGTGCAAATCTTGTTTTCAACCAAAAGTGCAGCTAAAAAATTTACTGGACCTACGTCTTTGTCATCTGAAATTCGTTCTCAGTGGTGCATTTCTTCCAAGTTCAAATGGTTGATAAAGAATGCCAGATTTATGAAACTGAAATGAAGTATGTTAAAAGGTAGAGGATGCAATTCGTTTGCAAGAAAAAACGAAGCCTTTCTTGGATTATAACCTCATCGATCTCTTGTAGCTGACTATCAAAATTGAGAGCTGGGGTATCCACAATTGCTATCCTTAGGAGGGATTGGGTTTAGTTTGCCAATGTTTGCAAATAGACCTGCAACATAATAGAGTCTTGGCGGGTCATCTTGAAAGAGCAATTCCAAGAAACTTGTATCTAATACTTGGAATCATATGAGTCATAGCAACCCTCTACTTGCATGTGCGTGTAGTAACGACTGCTTGGAAGACCATTCTCATGGTCACGGTCATGATTCAAAGACTGGCTAAAACCTCTGAGAAATTTCACCATTTTTGGTTGATTTAGACAAAGATACGACAAAACAGGGGACAGGGTATTTTTACCACATTTGACGCCTTTTTATGGCTTTCTTTTCTTTCTGCTAACCCTACAAAATAGCAGGCTTTGTTGTTCTGTATTCTTTCAATTTTTTTGTTTTTTTAGTTTCTTTTACATCCTTTTAATTGTTCTTTTACAAAGCTGCTTTTCTCTGTTTCTTTACATAATATTCTGTCAACGATTCCTATAAGACTAGTCAGTGACCATCTAATGCCTGCTTTTTGTCCACCTTGAAAAACCCATGCTTTTCAGCCTTGTATTGGTCTTAACAATTGGATTATTTGATTGTGTGTGGTTCCTTTTTCAGGGATTCTCAATGGATTGATGGCTCAGTCAAGGTTGAAGTGGCATCAGATACTCATCTGGGAAGGTTGTACTGAAGGAAAACCTATATCGTTGCTCCATCGTTTAGTTATGAAATAACATAGCTTGCATTGACAAATAAGCCCTCCCTACATAGTAATGCTTTTCAATATTTACTGCTACTGTTTTTTTCGGCTTTAAAACCAAGAACCTCGTTTGTTGTATTACCAGCACAATGTGAACAGACTTAAAATGGGAAGTCAAACGTGATGCATTCGAGGATAAAATTCAATACGTTTGCACATTTGAATAGCTGATAGATCTTTCAGAGGTTAATGAAAGCAGAAGATTTGGATGCAGCTACCACAGTTGGTGGAAGTGCAGATAAATCTGTTAGGTCGAACTACATACTTTTTCATATTGGTGATTCTTGTTTTGGATTCTTTGACATCAATGCGTTTCCTAGTTTCAAAATTTTACTTTCATTGTAATGATGGTATCCAGTTCCTGATTTCATCTTTTGCAATTAGCTGCACCCACCCCCACCTTAATGCCTTAGCCAACCCCACTGAACGCCTAAGTTGAGTTCTGCAGCTCAAAATCATAGTTGCATCAGAAAAAGAGTGATTTTGAAACCAAAACCGGTAATGGGCCAGACCATTGCAGCAGAAAAACCCTGATCTTAGCTTAATGTTCCCGGATTGATATGATCAAGAAACAAGATGATGATCCACCAAACACGCCCTTACCCCCTTAGATTTCTGTTTCTTCAAACACTAATCTTCAAAAGGTCTGCCCAAGCTTCAGGTACACTACATGACTATTAAGTTTAATGCCTCTTTGGTTACATGAATCCAGGAATTTTGAATCTATGGATTCATGGTTCAAAAAATTAATTGTTTGGTTAGCTTCAAATCTATTGAAGTTTGTAGAGTTTTGTTGGGTTATTTCACTGTGAATGTACAAATTTCATCCATTTTATACTTAGGGTGAAATCCATAGATTTTACCTATGATGCGTCCAAAAAGTTGAATGGAGGGTGCCAGCCATTATTTCTAACGGTGCCAAAGCTTCTGACCCATAAGCCTATTGAATGGAGTTTCTCCCATGGGTGTTCGAACTGTCGTTCGATAAGCCCAAAGAACATACGAGAGTTCTTCTACCCATAAAGCTTTATTAGATTCTAATCTCTTCTTCATTCCATCTAGTAGGGTCGGTTTGTTACATCTACTTGGCCATTGCTATGAGGGTATGCTAATGAAGACATCCGATGCCTGATCATATAAGTCCCGCAAAATTTCGTGAATTGAGGGTTGTCAAATTGTGTTCCATGATCGGTAACCAAAATCTTCGGGATCCCAAATCTATGGATGATTGATTCTAGCACGAACTTCTCCACCTTCTTTTCAGTAATTGTTGCCAGTGGGATTGCTTCAACCCATTTGGTGAAGTAATCAATTGCTACGATCAGATATTCCTAACTTCCAGAAGCCTTGGTGAACTTTCCCATGATGTCAATCCCCCACATTGCGAACTGGATTGGGTTAAGGATTGACGTCAGGGTGGTTGCTGGTTTTTTCGACACTGTCGAATGGATCTAGCAATTCTTGTACTGACACACACACTCCAAAGCATCTTCTTGCACCTTTGGCTAGTATAACCCGAGCCTCAATATTTTATACGCCAATGTCCAACCACCCATGTGAGCTCCACAAATGCCTTCATGCACTTCTGCTAAAGCACTCTTCGATCCCTTTGGTCCTAAGCATCTAAGAATGGTCCAACATAAGATCTTCGGTACAATTTGCCATTTTGTATTGTGAACCTTGCCGCTTGAACGCGAATGACTCTGGCCTCCTTTGGGTCCTGGGGCAATTTGTTGTCCGAGATATATTCCACGATCGGGTCCATCCAGCATCGTTCATCTTCTATATAAGATACTTCCTTTGCTTTGGTGCTCAGAGAACTTAATTCCTCAATGTATACTGAAGGTTCAATTGTCTTTTCCTTTGCATTTTCTAGCCTTGAGAGCTTGTCTACCATAGTATTTTCCTTCCTCAGGATTTGACACACTTGGACTTCTTTGAACTCTTTTATCAAAATTTGTATCATTTCCTGATACCTTTGCAATCTAGGCTCCTTCGTTCCGAACTCTCCTTGTACTTGATTAACAATGAGCTAAGAGTCACTGTAAACAGTTATCTTAGATATTGTTAAGGCTCTTGCTAACCGAAGGCCAGCTAAGAAAGCTTCATATTCGGCATCATTATTGCTTGCCTCGAACCCAAATCTCAGCGCATATCGGATGACAAACACCCCCAGGACTCTTTAACAACACACCTACTCCTGCACCTTGCTTGTTGCTCGAACCATCAACGTAGATATCCCACATGGTCGGGAGGTTGGGTTCGGTAATTTCTTCTGCTAGATGTAGCCTCTACCATAAAATCAGCTAAGGCATGTGCCTTTATAGCCGTTCAAGGTTTGAAATCTACCTAGAACTCTCCAAGTTCTACCGACCATGCTACCATTCTTCCAGACAAATCAGGCTTATAAAGAACTTTTTATAAGGGAAAAGTGGTTAATACCTCGATCAGGTGTGCTTGAAAATGAGGTCTCAACTTTCTTGCTACCATCATTAGAGCCAAAGCTTGCTTCGCAATCTTTGAATACCATGTTTCGGCATCTAGGAGTACATAGCTGACATAGTAGATTGGTCACTGCTTCTTATTCTTTTTACGAACAAGGACTGCACCTACAATAGAGGACGAAGTTGCCAAGTAAATTTTCAAAGTCTCTCCTTTTACCAGTCAAGATAATAGAGGCGGTTTCCCGAGCATTGTCTTCAAGCTCTCAAACGCCATTTGACACTCTTCCATCCATCGTGGCTCCTTGCTTCCTTTCAGATCTTTCAAAGCTTTGAAGAAAGGTAGACATTTTTCTCTCAATTGTGCTATGAATCGGTTCAAAGATGCTACTCTTCCTGTTAAGCATTGTACGTCCCGAACAGTCTTTGGAGGCTCCATATTGATCAAGGCCCTTATCTTTAGCGGATTCACTTCAATCCCTCGTTGGGAAACCATGAAACCCAAAAACTTACCTAAAGACACCCCGAAGGCACACTTCTCGGGATTAAGCTTCATTTGGTACTTCCTCAAAACAGAAAAAACTTTCGCCAAGTCTGCAATGTGTCCCAACCGCTGAAGACTCTTCACAAGCATGTCATCAACATAGGCTTCCATGTTCTTCCCGATCAAGTCTTTGAAGATTTTGTTCACAGCCCTTTGATAAGTTGCTCCCGCATTCTTCAACTCGAACCCTGTAATAAAAAGTTTCACGATCGGTCATGAATGCAGTAAACTTTTCATCTCCACATTCATTGGGATCTGATTGTATCCTAAATACACACCCATGAAACTCAAAGTTTCATATCCAGCTATTTCATCGATCAGAGGATCTATTCGGGGTAAAGGGTAGCAGCCCTTCGAGCACGCCTTATTGAGATATGTGTAATTGGTACACATCCACTATTTCCCGTTCGACTTCTTGACCATCACAACGTTGGCTAACCAAGTTGGACACAAGGTTCGACATGTCGACTCATGTCGCCGTGTCGGACCCTGGTGACATGTTGCCAAAAGTTGCTCGACTTTTGGCAAGGGTTCGATGAAAAATTGAACCCCTATTTCGAAGGGTATTTTAGGTCATTTTGACATGAAATTTGACGTGTAACCTAATTTGAGGCTAATAAACACATTGGGAGTGTTATTTTGACCTAAAACATCACCTAACCTAAAGTTTATAATTGGCACATGTCTAGCTATATGCGGGAAAAACTAGAAGTTTGGAAAATTCATATAAACTAATGTAAATATACTAAGAGAACACAAATACACAAGTAGTAAAGAGATGTACTAAAGTTTACAATTCATTATACAATTATGTTGAGTATGGCTCATGCTTCACATATTGTTGCCGACAGATACGGGGTCCCGCTCCCCGGTGAGCGGGCGGGGTCCAGGGAGGCCGCCCCGGTGGGGTGTGGGGGCAGCACCCTAGGAGCTTTTAGAGGCCCTATGTCACTTTGGCAAAAAGAAAACGAAAAATTGGCGAAAAACAAACGAAAGGTTGTTATATATGGCGAATGTAGCGATATATCGCCGATTTTTCGGCGATATATCGACTTGTCGGCGACATATCGCCGACATTTGGTATATATCGTGTCGCTCGGGGGAGTCGTGTTGCCCCCCAGCGACATGGCGACATATCGCCCTGTGTCGGCGATATGTCGCCGAAACAATGAACCATGCCCCCAACAAACAAACAAAAGAAAGAAAGAAAGAAAGAAAAAGAACATCTTTCTACTTCTAGTCCTCGAAACTAGTATAGAGGTTCATACAATGTTGAGTAGCAGTCCAATGGATTGAAAACAAGTGATGGATAATACAAGTCTTAAACTTATAAATACCATAGATGGCCCATAAGAAAAAATTGTAAAAAAAGATTCTATAGGGTGGGATCCACAGTGTGTCCCCTGTGGCCGTGCATTTCTGTGGCTTTTTGTGCTCTCCTACAGGATAAGGTCCTCTCTCTCTCTATGATAAGGCCTATTGAAAATCAGAGAGAGAGAGAGGAAAACATAAATGAAAATTCGTGTTTAGAGAGAGAGAGCGAGAGAAAGGAAGGCTGTTGATGCAATTCGCAGAGTTGTACAAAAGAGGAAGACGCAGAGGTAATTTTTTTGGTTTTTTTTTTCAAATGATTAAGCCGGTTTGGTTAATAATATCGGTTCATTCATCGAACCGCTTTCTTTGCAAACGGTTTAACTGGACAGCCACGTAAACCCAAGCGCACTATTAAGCTTCCCACATTCCTAAATGACTAGAGTCACTAGAGGAGATCAAAGTTGCTAGAAGAGAATCTGATACGTGATAATTGTTTCTTGTCTTATTCATCACAGTATTTTTTCCAGTAAATGTAATTCCAATCCATATGAAAGATAAAGAAGAATTTAGTCTCAATTCCTCTCAATTTCGTCTGTTCTTTTCCTCAATTCTTCTCTACTTTCTCTTCTCTGCAACTTTAAGTTCATCCCAGTTGTATCAAGAACACTTAGAAAAGAATCAAGCAAGAGGTACCCTAATTATCTTCTCTCACCTGATCTTTCAACTTAAACCCTTTCTTCACATCTGCTGAGTTCTGCAACTTTATTTCAGGAAAAATGGCTATCCCATCATCAACCTTTCGGTGGAACGTGTTCTTGAGTTTCAGAGGAGAAGACACACGGAAAACCTTCACCAGTCAACTTTATGACGCCCTAGGCGGGGCTGGGATCGAAACATTCAAGGACGACGAGAAACTTAAGAAAGGAGAACTGATCTCTGAAGCGCTAGAGAAGGCAATCAAGGAATCAAGATTTTCAATTATCATATTCTCCATCAATTATGCCAACTCAAGATGGTGTCTACAAGAACTCGCCTTGATTACCGAATGCCATGGCCAAAAGGTTTTTCCAGTTTTCCTTGAGGGTGTGGATCCAATGGACGTGCAGCAGCAGACAGGGAGCTTTGGAGAACCTTTCCAAGAGCATGAAAATCGCTTTGCCCCAGAAACGGTGGATGGTTGGAGGTCAGCCCTGAGAAAAGCTGCTCGACTCCCCGGATGGAACTTCAAAGATTTTGGGTAACTACATCTCCTCGCTGAATTTTTTATTTATTTTCTTTTTCTTTCTTTTCTGCTTTCTCTTAACGAATTTAGAAAGTATTAAACTGTTTTTTGGTCGAAGAAAGTATTAAACTTAGCTGATTGTTGGTATGTGGGTTGTGATTGTAGGAACTGTTTTAGCCTTTTAATAATATCGGGAGTAAAATAGCCATTTTATTCCACTAAAAAAAAAAATGCTATTAACCCGTTTCAAAAGATGGGTTTCGGTTTTGATTTCGTTTTATAGATTTACACTCTCAGTTTATAGATCTTTATCCTCTCAAGTGCCATCTAGCTAGGGCACCAATGTTGTGCTAGCTCCATGAAAAATATTGACAATCCTCTTTCAAGTATCAAGTTTCACCTTTAACTAAAGCCTCACAACATTAAGGCTGGAGAGAGTTTGGCAGTCCTCTCTCTCTCTGCTTCCCCTTCTGTTCTTCCCTGTCACCTTGGTTTCTCCCCATCTCTCACCTCACTCTCTATTTCCCCTCCTCTATCCCTCTGTGTCGCAAAGAGTGTTCATCTGTGGCAGATCTGGGGATTAGGGGGAAGTTGGCACTCCACCAGACCCATAGCTGCTTCTCTCTCTCTCTCAGAGTGAAGAAGTGCAGTTATCTCTCTTGTTCAGGGTCGAAAAGTCGACCGTCGGAAATACATCGCCGATATGTTGTAAATATCGTGTCGCTCGGGATTTCGAGTTGCTCCCAACGACACCATGATAAATTGCCTTGTATCGACGATATATCGCAGATACCTTGTTTCCAACCCACCGGAGTGGATAAATGCCTTTAAATGGCTGCAAGTCTTAGCCATCACACGAAATTTTGGAGATTTGATAGTTTTAAATTAAGGTTGGAGATTTGATAGCTTTAAACTTTTTGGCATCTTTTATTCGATATCCATCGACATGAAATTTTCTGATGTGCAGCTGCTGCCCACCTGTATTTACGGTTCTACGTACGAATTCCTTTATGTGGTCTCTATAGTGTCCTTGTGGGCATGATAATTTGTCAGTAGTATTCAATTAACATTATGACTATTTTCGAAAAGGTTCATAAAGTTGCAATCGATTATTGGTACGACACCTTTCTCGTCTTGATAAAGGTTTTTTTCCGTACGATTTATCTGACAATGCACATTCTTCCTTGCTTTCTTCCCATTTTTCGTTTTTTGGTTTTTCTTCTGTTTTTGATAGGATATTTTTGATAAAAGTATAAATTACATAAATTTAAACCCACGAGTTAGAATACATCTTAGATTATCAAATAAAAGATACTAACATAAAAATTCAGAAGGTGAAGAATCACTCCAGAAAATATAGATTGAACTCTTTTCGTCAAAGTCTTTCTTGACTTTGTTTTAAAAAAATAAACAGTTAGAAGAAGACAATAGACAAAGATATTATAGGTAATTATTAGGTATTGCTTTTGCTTTCTCATACATGGGATCGACGAGCAATAACATCATAAATAAAATAATATAAAGTGTATTATCAATATTATATAAAATCACATTAGTATGAATATTAATTAAAAGAGCAAATTACATATAGATCTTCTTGTATTTACAATTAATTACATCTATTATTCTTAAAAAAATTAATTATAAATTTCTTACGGTTAAGAATTGAAAGTTATAAATGGACAACTTTGCTAATCTCCTGTTTGGTTATACATGAATCCAGAGATTTGAAATCTCTGGATTCACAAATAGGAGATTTTTAGCCGTTTGGTTATGTAAATCTCTAGATTCATGAAATCTAGAGATTCACCTTTTTACACTAAAACCGTGAAACTGTAGATTTATGGGTATGAGGTGAAATCAGAGATTTCACCCCTACTATCAAAGCGTCAAACATTTGAACCATAATTCAATAAATATTTTCTTAATATAAATCTACAAATTTTATTCCAAAAATTCAAGCTAACCAAACAGTTAATTTTATGAACCATGACTCTAGAGATTTGAAGTCTATAGATTTGAAATCTCTAGATTTTTTATAAGTCTA
This sequence comes from Hakea prostrata, assembly GCF_041222555.1. Taxonomy (NCBI): domain Eukaryota; kingdom Viridiplantae; phylum Streptophyta; class Magnoliopsida; order Proteales; family Proteaceae; genus Hakea; species Hakea prostrata. The sequence goes on from NC_142601.1 coordinate 12,565,313, forward strand.
GAGACTCAAGTAACTAAACAGGCCCTAAAGCAATAAGAAGGCATTTGTAATTGATTTTTTTAAGGAATAATAGGTGTAATTGATTGCAAACACAGGGTCTATCTGTAATTTACCCTAATTCAAAATGAATTGAGATTTTACTGCCTCTGCATTGAGGGGAAAACACAAGTATAGGAAAGCATGTTAGATAGGATAGAAATCAAGTTGGTGTCCTCTGAGGATCCTCTTGAGTTGGAGGAGATTCTCAAGGCAAAGCTAATGGCTGGTTCAAATTAGTAAAAATTTATGACTGTTTGACCTATATACATAAAGAGATTTATTTGGTATAATTTATGACCCCTATTTTTATTAAAATAAATCAATCTAAACATAATTTTATAGATAGAACAACTACTGTTTATGATTTATCACCACTAAAAACTATTAATTTTTGTATAGGCATTGCATCTTTAATGAACACGTGCAGAATTACTACTTAAGTAGGGATGAAATGGTAAAATTGTCTCAAAAAAGAACAAAACCTTATTTTTATCTCCCGCCAATTACCTCCATATTACTCCTCCCGCCTTGTCTTTAATTAACAATAGTTTAGGGATATGAAAACTAGTCCAAACTAATAAAAGCGAGCCAAAACCAAACCTAAATCCCATACATACTTGAAAGGTAAACCAACGCTAACCTTAAACCAAACTGATGATATATAATATGTTATTCACCCATGGTGTCAAAAATCTATTTTTAGTTATATAATATATTGTGTCTAGCAGTAACTAAATGAAAATTGTTTGTTGGATCAATTCATAAATATGTCATAAACATATATATATATATATATATATATATATATATATATATATATATATATATATATATATATATATATATATATATATATATATAATTTATACCAAAATAGTTATGAGCCCTATGAGCCAATATCATATACCAACCCAATATCACAGGCCAAAGTAGTTATGGGCCTTAGGAGCCAACTAAACATTCGTCAATTGAGTTAATTATCACATTACCAAACCAACTGGGTTTTTGATACTTCAACGTCAATTCCCTTGAGAACTGCATTCATTCACACTTCCGGGTCAGTAGTACTTCTAGCTGCAACTTCACTCGAGATTGATATGGCCACTCATACTTCAATCCAGTCCTCTTCCAGCTCTACATGGAGTTATGATGTAATATCGAGTTACAACAAAGAAGAAGAAACAAAAATCAATTTTGCAAGTAACCTCAAAACTTCCTTTGGGAAGGCCAACATCAAAACATTCGATGATGATAACGGGAATTTGAGAAGCTGAGGGGAAATGATCTGTGCTGAGTTCTTGAGAGGAATCAAGGAATCAAGATGTGCCATTATCATGTTCTAAAGGAATTTTGTTTCTTCAAGACGATGCCTTGAAGAGCTTGCCTTGATACTGGATGGTAGGGAAAAACATGGCTTGCATGTATTACCTATTTTCCTCATGGGTGTTGAAGGATCCAACATAGGGCGTCAAAAAGGGAGCTTTTTATGAGCCTTTATGCTTGCACGAAGAGTGCTGCGACCACCAGACGGTGGCAAGGTGGAGGTCAGCTATGCGTGTTTGTTATACTGATCTTTACTTAGACCGCTGAACCGGTATGAACCAATAGGCTTGGGACACCAATTTCAGTTCAATCAAAAGAACCAGCTTGCTAAATTCCGGTGTTCACTTTCCGGGAGAGATAATTGTGTTTATGGTACTACCCTCATTGATTGCCGCGTGGAAAGTTCAACATGCCGGCGTAAGCTTTTAGTGGACTTAGGTTATCACTTTTCGGCAAGAGTGGCGAGTCAATAAGAGACGGTCCTTGTATGTTTGCTTGTATATCAGAGCATTAAATTAAATTTAATGCACCGTACCTATACATTGAATGTTCTGTGCGTATCAAGAAATGCGCCAACTCGCCTATATCCCCCTTGGTATTGCTTCCTTATGGCTTGTCTGGAGTTCAGACGGAGACATGTCACATCTGAAGCCAACTTTGGTCAGAATCACTAACAGATTTGGAAGAAGGCGCATCAAGCCCTTAGCTTCTCCCGCAAGTTTGGTACCATCCTGAATCCTAACCCTTCGTTCAAATCTGAAGGATCCTATGGTTGAGGTTCGTCTTCTCCAAGAAGCATCCTATTTTGCCTATAAGAGTAAACCTTTACTCCCTCATCTTATAAGAGAAGAAGTTAGCCTCACATTTACTCCTATAACTACCCAAAAACATTCATACTCTTTGGGCATTTACTCCTCTCCACAAGGATTTGTATTATTCAGAATCTGACTTCACCGTCGAAGGTGGCTTCCCGTCCATAGAGGCGGTCCATTGTCACTGCTTTTCTTATCCTCAAATCCTTGGTTCGTGGAATTTTCGGACCAAATTAGAGTTGGTAGATTTTGGAGCAACATTTGGTGCCATTTGTGGGAAAGACATTTATATTTCTTCCATGTGCTTTATAGCGTTGATTTAAAGATGGTAGGAGATAACTCAGATAACAATGGTTCTAAGTCCCAAGGACGTGCACACGGGGAGGGGGGAAGAAGAAGGTAAATCCTCGTAGGATGGTCCATCAAAAGACACCTCCAACTTACCTCCACGAGAAATGCAAGTCCCTAACTTTGGAGCCACATTGAATGTTGGTCTTCCCCTACAAGGAATGACCTCAATCCCTGTGTATGATCCGACCCAACCACAGGCTATAGAAAGAAGGATGATGGACATGATGAACTCATTCCAAATCATGGTGAACCAATGCAGCCAACTTATGCCTCCAAAAGGCCCAACCGTAGTTCTACCTGATACAGTGGAACCCTCTCTCGTCGATTAAAAAGGTGGGGCCCAAGTAGATGGAGTAGCTTTACTCCCCACTAATTTAGCGAGGAACCGAGGAGATGCTCATAGAAAAGGCCACCATGGAGGAGCTTACCACTTAGGTTTTGATCAACTAGGAGTGCAAATGACCGTTCACTTCCAGGAGTCATAGTTGGGGTCATCAAGCTCCCAAGGTGAGGAAATCTCCCAGAGAGCATTCTTCTTAGTCAAGTGCCTCGATGTGCATAAGAGGAGGATGCAAAGCACTTCAAGTGGCCAAGAATCTTTATCAACAAATCAAAATATGAATGATCATTTATATTAGCTGGATAAAAAGGTCCCTAATGAGATGCAACAAGTTCTCAACCATGACCCTTTTGTTCTTGAGATCATGGCTGCTCCTTTACTTGTGGGTTTTCACACTCCTTCCTTCACAGTGTATGATGGAACGATTGATATGATGGCGCATATCAGTCATTTCAACTCCATCTGTGGAGAAAGAGATGTCATCAAATGCAGATGCTTCCCAGCATCCTTGATAGGCCTGACAACTACTTGGTATTCTCATTTTCTTAGACACTCCATCCATAACTTCACAGAGTTGGGTTATGCATTTGCCGCTCACTTTAAGAGTGGAATCAAGAAGGATAAGACAGAGGACAACCTTCTGGCACTGAAGCAAGGCCATTCTAAATCAATCTAAGACATCATAACTCGCTTCAACAACATCTCAATCCTGATTAAGGATTTGGATGATAATGTGGCCTTCACTGCATTCAAAAGAGCCTTCACCAGTGAGAAGTTGGTAGCATCTATCGTTGAAAGGAAGCCCAGTACCCTAGCTGAACTGCAAGATCTGGGGCATGAATTGGCTACTGTGGAGGAAGTCTTGGAGGAAAACTAAAGTGATTACAAGGATGGAGGGAAATCCATCAAACAAAGTAATCGAGAAGAAAGCCCCAAATAGAGGCCAACTAATAAAGAGCTAAAAGGGAAGCAAGAATGGAGGAGCCGGTGAGTAGATGAAGAAGCTTTCACTCCTCTGAACAAGTTACGATCTTCTATTTTGATGCAGACCCAAGACATTGGTTTGCTAAATAACCCCCGAAAGTTACATGCCAGGCCAGAGAATCGAGATGACATGTCAAAATAGTGTCTTTATCAAAAAGACAAAGGACGTCACACCAATGACAGCCATATGCTCAAGATAGAGATTGAGAAGCTGATCGCTAGAGGCCATTTGAATCTATTTGTCAAGTCTGGCCATGGAGGAGGAAGATCACTAACAAGGAGATGTAGCAGAACTCCTCCTAGAAAGAGGGTTGAATCCCGAGGAAAAGCTCCAACAACTTCTAGGGACAAGGATCTTCCTAAGATCAATACAATATTTGGGAGACCCACTCCCGAATCACTCTAGCAAGCTAAAAGAAATACTTGTGCGCCGTTGAGCCCTCGAAGAACGCTCGGTTCACTCATTGTGAACCTATTACTTTTTTTGAGAAGGAGCTTGTGGATGTTCACACTCCTCATGATGATGCCATAGTCATCAAAGTCAGGTTGGCAAATCACATGATCTACAAGGTGTTGGTGGATACAAGGTCACCGGTTGACATCCTTTCCTTAGAGGCATTCCAACACCTCAAAATGGACCAACATGCTTTAACGCCAAATGAAACCCTCTTTTATGGATTTGCGGGAAGCTCCACCACTATAAAAGGAAATATTCAGCTTGATTTGATGGTGGGGACTCATCCCCAATAATAATGTTTCGAACAATATTCATGGTTGTTTACAATATCTCTGCCTACAACATCATCTTGGGGAGACCAACGTTGAGAGCACTAGGTGCCATAGTCTCCCCCAGACACATGATGATGAAGTTTCTTCCCAAGGAAGGTATAGGTGTCTGCAAAACGGATAAAAGGCAATCCTAAATTTGCTTTCTCAACTTCATCAGGAAGCAACCTTCTGCCCCCCCCCCCTAGGTGGCTTGATACTGATGGTGGAAGTACAAGATGACAGAGATGAAGACCAGATGCAGAGAGGGGAACCTATGGAAGAGTTGCAAAGAGTTCCTCCGAGCATCGAGTACCCAGAGCGTGGATCCATGATCGGTTTTGAGCAGAGTGAATAGTTCAAGCAAAGGATAGCGGCATTCCTAGCACAAAATTCTGACATTTTTGCTTGGTCAACTAAGGACATGATGGGGATTGATTGAAATGTCGTTGAACATAGCCTCTGGATCAACAAGGACCTTAAGCTAATTATCAAAAGAAGAAGGAAAAAATAAGACGTAACATGGGGGTTTATGTCGATGATATGTTGGTAAAAAGTATAAAGCAAAGTGACCATATCAGTGACTTAGCGAAAGTTTTTGGGTCCTTAAAGCACAAAGGATGTGTCTGAACCTTGAAAAGTGCGCATTTGGCATTTCCTCTGGAAAGTTCCTAGGCTTCATGGTCTCGAAAAGGGGTATTGAAGCCAATCTTAAGAAAATTAAGGCCATCCTCGAAATGCATTTGCTGAAAACTGTCAAAGAAGTTCAATGCTTGACTGGGAGAGTAGTAGCCCTCAATTACTTCATCTTGCGTTCTGGAGACAAATGCTTACCTTCCTTCACAACCTTGAAGTCTCTCAGCACAACGAAGTGTGGAACGAGGATTGCTAAAAAGCTTTTGAAGATCTCAAAGTTAAGCTAAGTACTTCACCACTACTTACTTGTCCAATCCCTGGGATGGAACTCTTCTTGTATTTGGTGACTTCGCCTAATGCTTTAAGTTCAGTCTTAATTCAAGAAGAAGGGGGCATCCAGAAGCCCATTTATTACGTGTCCCATATCCTACTTGGAGCTGAGTCTAAATACCTAGAGAGAGAAAAACAAGCTCTAGCTTTAATGATGTCCATCAGGAAGCTTAGACCTTACTTTCAGGCCCATCCAATAATCGTCTTAACCAATGCACCTTTGAAAAAAGTCCTACATCGTCCTAACTTAGCTGGGAGAATGGTGTCTTGGGCAGTAAAGTTAAGTGAGCATCAAGTAAATTTTAAGCCTATGGTAGCTATCAAAGGCCAAGCCTTAGCTGATTTCGTGGTGAAATCCTCAGCTGGATGGGCTACAGTCTTGAAACTTGAACCAACAGCTGGTACCTGGACGCTTTTTGTTGATGGAGCAAGTAATGTAGTAGGAAGTGGATTGCAGAAGGAACCACTGTTTGGGCCATAATTTAGTCAATACTAATCCAAATTATCTGATTCTTTTTGCATTGGTTTTTAGACTCAGAGGGCTTCAGAAAAACTAACGTTCCATTTCTAATGCAAAACCCTTAGAAATTGTATGTGAACCTAGTGGTATTGCCGTTGGTAGATTATCTTTAACTTCCCCTAGTTCATCTCCTTGTTTATCTTTAACTTCTATGTCCAACCAACTTCCCTGTTTCTTCTCTTTGCTTATCCCTAACTTTATATTCAACTACCTTCCCTATTTCCTCTCCTTGTTTATCTCTAACAACTATATCTAATCAACTTCCTTTATTTATTTTCCTTGTTTATTTCTAACTTATATAACCTAGATTCCTTTACCAATCACATCTAACTCTTTTTTCCTACTTGTCTTAGATACGTGAAGATATTATCCTTAGAACTCAAGGATACTGAGGTACAAGCCTATAGAACAGATCCTGTTCAAGTAAGGTCGTCGTGAAGATATTATCCATTATAAATAAATATCACTTTCAAGAATACAATATAATAAAATGGAATCTTTCAATAAAGTAGTTATGCACCTTATAGGATATGAACCCTTCTTTAATTAAATCAAACTCCAACCAATGGATTACATATTAATTAGTATATGATCAACTCTAGTATGATAAATACATCATGAATTTCATAATCTTACGATGATTTTTTTAATAAAGGACTAGACTCATACTAGGAATTAGGAATTGAATAATACGCACTCAAGGAACCATACATGCTCATCCTTGCAACAACAGTTTCCCCATATAACCCAAATTTGCTAGTCCCAAAAATTTATTGAAAAAAAAATGTAGAAACATCCAAACCATATAACTAAAACCTTAACCTTGGGAGCTCAAGCTCATCCCAACGAAGCTCCTTCTTGAGTTGTTCTTGCCATTCCCCTAAAGGGAAAGAAGTCTAATCCTTTCCTGCTGATTTCACAAGAAAGTCAGCGATTGGATTTGCCTCCCTATAATAGTGGAAAATCCTCCACTCTATCCACTCCGTACAAGCTCTCAACCCATACCAAAGCTACAACACGGACCAAGGAATTTGAAACTCTTTCACAATCAATTACCAAAAGCCCATACTACCCTTATATTTTGAGCCTGGGTATTCCAGCTATAGTTTTAGTAGAAATTTATAGATATTATGTGATTTTTGTTGATACTTATAGTAATTTTTTTTGGATCTATCCTCTCATGCTTAAATCTTAAGTGCTAGGTGCATTTCACAAAATTTAAGAAGTTAGTTGAGAATTTATTTGCTTAGTGTATTAAATAGTTAGACAGTGATCGAGGAGAGAATACCATCTAGTCACCTAGTTTCTTAATGATTCAAGTATTGACCATAGAGTACCTTGCCCTCATACACATGAACATTATGGGGCTGTTGAGAGACAACACCGGCATATAGTTCAAATAGGTCAAAGTCTCATGGCTCACTCTGAGGCACCACATAAATTTTCAAATTCATGCCTTTGAAAGTGTTATCCTTTTGATTAACTAACTTCCCACTAAGGTTTTAGCAAGGTTTAAAGTATCCCACAATACCATACGATACTGGCCGATACGTATCCATATTTGACAACATCCATACGATACATCTCGATACATCTCTTCATTGAATTACACTAAAATACATTAATTAGAGTGATACAATACTCGATACAGGACGATACGTCTCCAAAAATCAGTTGACCAATACGATACTCGATACCGATACTTTAAACATTGGGTTTTAGGGCATGTTTCTCCTTTATTCAATCATTTTAGTGAAAAACTTGACTATTCAAGTATATAGGTTTTTGGTTGTGCACGCTATCCTCTCCTTAGACCCTACATTTTGTCACATCCCTCTAGCCGGTACCCTTTCTGGAATACCTAGAGGTGTAATCCATAGCCCCGAAGATCAAGTTTAGGAACGATCATATCCACTTAGCACAATAACATAATCAAAAGAAAGAACAAATCATTGTATTTAAGTAATTTAATAATAAAAATCAAGAAAGGATCTCAGTAGGATCACAAAAAAATATCAGAGTGTGGATAACAAGATACCAATTAAAAGATAACTATAGAGTATAGCGGAAATATACCCCACAAACAAACGTTAATGTTTAAAGTATCGGTATCAAGTATCATATCGGTCAAGTGATTTTCGGAGACGTATCGTCCTGTATCGAGTATTGTATCACTCTAATTAATGTATTTTAGTGTAATTCAATGAAGAGATGTATCGAGATGTATTGTATCAATTTTGTCAAATATGGATACGTATCGGCCAGTATCGTATGGTATCGTGGGATACTTTAAACCTTGACAAACGCAGAAGGTAAATAGAAAATCTAAAGCAAGGCCTAAAGCTATTAAAACTGGAAGAATTAAAAGGAAACTAAGAATCATTATAAAACTAAACAAAAAGAGTAAAGCTTCAAGATCCGGCTAATTATGGTACGCTCCGTCATCACACGGGTATGCTTCACTGTATTGTTTGTAGTCGCCAACATCTTGGGAACCAAACAAGTCTCCCACCGAGGCTTCATAGTTTGGGATCTCGCAGTCATTAGTATCTGTAATACAATCTAAAAAAAAGTCCCCAAAGGGTAAGCTCAAAAAGAACTTAGCAAGTAGTCCACTCACAATAAACATCGTTACACACAATCCAAAGCAATATAAATGCAATGAGATGAAACAATGAATGCAAGTATGCTACTAACTCTATATATATGCTAGTCTCTATTGACAGACACACTTTAAATCATAGCACCATACTCCTCTGGGTAGGTTTCCAATCACTCTTCCCTCAACCTTCCCAGTTTGTTGGGTTCTCCGTTGGTAATTGGGTCCTGCATCCCTCCCGACATTCCATGGATGGGGTTTAGGTCACCATTGTCTCATATCACCATTGGTCTGAGTATTGGTGTGTGTTCAAGGTTAATCTTAGCCCAATGCAAGTCATCTACTGAGTCATATCTACTTAGGGTTAGATATGTCCATTCCTCACTTCTCGCAATCCTTTCCGGTATCCTTCCCCCTAGAGTCATTGTCTCCTTCCCGGATACATAGAATTTTAATCTTATTGGTCATCCACAAATAGTAAACAGGAAGCTCTCATGTCCTCTCATGAGTTGGTTACCGGTCTTGAGCGCCCATAAGCCCATGTCTACTACTACAACCCTACCAATGAATGGCCCCCACAATGTTATTCATGTCCACTCACGGGTTGGTTATCGGTCTTGAGCGCCCACAAATCCCCATTGCTGCCACAGGTCACTCCGTCTCAATTCCCCTTCCGATAGGGTCAGATATGATAGGGGTTTCCTTAGCCAAACACTTATAGACCAATCCTAGGTATGTCATCCAATAGTCAAGGAAACCGCCAAGGGGCACTATAGGAAAGCGTCCCATACCACCTCCATTGGTGTCCAAAGTCAAAAACGCCAACAACTACAATCTAGGCATTCATATTATGATTCCATACATCATATAATCAAGTCAAATTCACATTCACATCATTCATGATTCATTCCAGTATGTAAATCATAATATAAATATGCTACTGTAATTACATAATTAATATGATATAAAGAAAGTAAAACAACATTAGCTATATCATGCATTTGAATCATATCATAACAAACATGTAAATATGCATATTGTGAGTGAACGTACTCACCTCGAATTCGATTCGTAAACTTCAAGTGAGAGATCAAAGAACAAGACCAAAATCACCTAAACAAACTTAAACAAATATGGTTTAAGTATTAGGAACAAACCCTAATGATTGGAGACGAAACAGAAGCAAAACAGAGAAAATTTGAGGTCACTGACTTTGTGGGTCGCTCACCTGGGTCTCTTAGGTTTGATCGACCCGCAGTGTTCTGTACGGACAGAAAACCCTAAATTGGTCATACCTCCTTCGTTTGAAGTCCGATTACTCCAAAATTCAAAGGGGAGTTCCCCATAAACATATTAAGACTATCTATGAAGGTCTAAGCATCAAACAAGGTCATTGGAATAGAATTCTAATCAAATCATAAACTAGGGTTTTTATCGAAATCGATCCATGGATTTCACAGAGAGACTAGAAAGAAAGGGGTTTCACTCTAGGAAAAAAAGAATGGCATTTCCAAATCCAGAATTGGCATTGGGAAGGGTCTAATCATGAAAATAAATCAAGGTTTTTGAATGGATTCCCATTCTTGATGGTTACCCTAAAATTGCCATTCAAAATCAATCCACAGTAGATTCTCAAAGTGATAGAGGGAAAAGGGATTCACCCACAAATAATGGGGATAGAAAGAAAGGTTATAACAATGGCATGAGACTTTCCTCTCAATCACAGAGGTAGATAGAGAACAAAGAGAGAGTAACTCATGGTCTCATGCAAGATCAAAATATAGAAAACTCACCATATGGCTTCAAGAAAACATAGAGTGAATGGGGATTCACTCTAAGACTATAAGGATCAGAGACTAGGCCATTACAGTAGTGTAATACCTTCCTCAAAATCAAAACAATTAGAAGAAACAATAGAGAGAGTAGATCTGGAGAGAAACAGATAGATTACTAACCTTGTAGAAGAATATTCGACGGAGAAACTCTAACAAATGCTTGGGGATCTTTCTTGGCTTCGAAGAGGAGGTTCTAAGGTCCTTCCCACGTTCTCCAGAGGCTAAGGAACATAATGGGGCTGAAATCCACGAAGTTCTAATATATAGAGCATCAAAAATCCTAAAAATAGAGTTTTAAAAAACTGCCCCTAACCCTGTGGGTCTCTTGGCTGGGTCTATCAAGCTGATCGACCCAAGCTAATAGCAAGCCCAAAAATAGGGATTTCAAGATCCAAACCTCAAAACTTTCAATGGAGCTTCTCCCAATTCAACAAGTGACTTACCTAGCATTGAGGGACCTTCCAAAACATATTCAACTAGGCCTCAAGTCCAACAACCAAGCTCTTCAACATCAAGGTCAAACATCAATGAAGCTCTTCTTCATCCAAAACAAATAGGGTGTCCAGGTTAGCGTTAGGTGGGTTCACAATTAGCACAAACTTGATTATAGATCCAAAATTCATGTAGTTTTGGGTAATAGTTCCAAGTATAGTGGCTATAATAAGTATTTGGAAAGACAAACACAGAAATTTTCTCTGGAGGTTTATCCACAATCTAGATTAGTGGGATTAACCCCAATGTCAAGAGCTCCTCCTGTCGCCAAGATGTCTTTTGGACCCCCCCCCTCTCTTGGGTTGGTCAAGTTAAATATAGATGGATGCTCCACAGGTAATCCAGGAAAGGCAGGAGCTGGTGGTTTGTTACGTTATGAGTTAGCAAGCATTCCACAAACTATAGTGTGTTATTGGGTGTTAAAACCAATTCTGAAGCTGAAATGGAGGCTCTTGTGTATGACCTAGAATGGATGAAGCGCTTGGACATTCAACATTTGTGGATTGAATGCAATTCGGTGGCTATAGAAACCCTAATTGCCAACAACCAACAAACTCTCACCTATGGAGACCCCACTCAAGGATGGTACACATAAACTAAGGGTGTTTCTCGCATCCACACTCCTTTTGACCTGACCCTAATTGAACCCTCCAGCTTACCAAAGGATTGACCATTCACGGAGATTCCGGTTTAACCCTAAATGCATTATTGGATTCTAATTGGGTATGGTTCCTAGATGATAGAAAATATACTAGCAATAATACAGTTTAGACCTACTTGATATGTAATCTAGCAAACATAATAGTGCTAGGGGCATCAGAGAATAGTGTCCCATACCACAGTCCCTAATATCCCAAGCTAGGAATACCCATAAAGGATAATCCTCAATTATAGTCGCACCAACACATCATTCCACATCAAATAATAAATTAAATACATCTTTCATCATCTATAACATGTAATCATCAGGTAATCATATTTAGCTACTTTTACAACAAGTTATAAGACTACATACATGTTCAAAGTGATAGGCAATTCATCATAACATATGTCAATCATAGATGCAATTGTAACCTTACTTGTCTTAGCGGAAATACCACGGAAAAGCGTATTAAGTCTCTCAAACTACCACTCCCGTGACCTCAGAGATCACCTAGATTAGTGTTAAGAAGTTTCATTAAAGTCAAAGATCCAAACGGAGCAAAAATCAAACTGACATGGCCACTGTGACCCAGCCGGTCGCTTGGGGTGGTTGGTTGGGTCAATCAAATGCTTTGAGCGACTGCCCCTCTCTTGGGAAGAATCTTAAGTCCGAAATTTTGACTTTTGATCACCCTTCCTCGATTTAATTTTGGGGTGATTCAAATCCGAATTTCGTCCTTGGGACTCTAAAGAGTACACCATATCACAGATTACAGAAGAGGAAGATCTAAAATCCACTTCATCTTATTCAACAAAATCAGCTATTGATCTGGATATAGGAATCCATCTTCTGGCATGATCTAGTCAAGATCATTGATGAGAGGATTCTAAACACTCCAACTCACCACTATAGAATTTTAGTGGGAGGAACTACTCTCTAACAATATAGAATTGAAGTAAAGCAAGAGTGTTTTTAACCAACCTCCAAAAGAGATCCAAGCTTTCTTCACGAATCGAGGGTTCTTCACCTCAAACCACATGCACACAGTCTCCCCATCGTCCACAGCAGCCTCCACGAAAAATATAATACAAAATTAGGTGGTGGATGGCTATTTATAGAGGGTTGGGGGCAGAACAGGGTTTAATCCTACAACCAGACCGATCGGTCGCTTGAGACGGTTGGTTGGGTCAATCAACCGCCTTAAGCAACCACCCCCTAGTACTTTTCAATACTTGGGTGCTTTGCTCTCCCAGTTGATTCCCAACACCAAATTAACTTAAACCAACATGCGGGGAGCTCTTACCTTGATCTCAGACATTTTCCAACTTGACTGGACTTATGCTGGAAATCCATTTGCACACTCCATCCGAGTTTCCAATGGATCTTCTTTGATTTTCCAGTAAGGCTGGTTCTTCACTAGCAGTATCCAAATCCATGGGCTTAGGGTCTGGATCATGAGCTTCAATCGGAATAGCCCACAACTTCTTCCGATTGGAACTTCGGGTACTTGGAACTGCAATATGGATCTTGAGTTAGAAATACAAGGGTTATTAAAGTGTAAAACCTCGAGCTCTGATACCACTCTATCACATCCACCCAACCAGTATCCATCCACTCGAATACCTGAGGGAATGATCCACAACCCAACAGATCAGGTCTCAGACAATTATAAACCACTCTACACAATATATTAAATCAATGTTATATATATAATTGAGAAACCTGAGCAAGAATAAATCCATCTTATATATATAATTAAGAAATAAATCAAATATCAAGGATCTCAAACTAAATCAGAGTGCGGAAGTGATGACATGACTAAAGTAATCAAATTGAAAAGAATGAACGAAGTAAAAATTGAAGTCTTCTAATGTTTTGCCTTCTTATCCAAACATTTGCACACTTGCAATTTAGGGTCGGTGTCTAGCTTGTAGTCCCATCGGCGAATGAAGCGTCTTCTATCATTGTTGATAGGAGCCATAATAGTACTCTTCACTAGTACTGGGATTGTACCACATCTCACAGCCAGTTCCCATTATTTCCTTAGCTATATAATCAGAGGGAAAAGTCTCCGAACTTGTGCCTAGGATTTCTTCTTCACCTGCATACACATCTAGAAACAACAAATTCCCCGATGGGTGAGCTCAAAAGAACTCAGTGAGTAGTTCACAAACATATAACCATAATCAATGTTCAAGTCAAAACATCATATAGTGTATCATAATATGAAGGGAATTGCAACAATGCTACTATACTCTAATTGATGCTAGTCTATATATGGTAGACACACATTAAGATCGAACACCAGCCTACTCCTGGGTAGGTCTCGTCACTCTGATTTCTTACGGGTTGGTTATCGGTCTTGAGATCCTGGGCAAGGGGTAAAGGCATCCCTCTCAGATTATCACCATGGGTTTAGGTCACAACTCTCTCACCACACCATTGGCATGAGTACTAGCGCATGTCAACTACTTAGTCACATTAACCTAGGTTCAGATACCTCCCCTCATGTATCTCACACTCTTGGTTCAATATCTTCCTCTACTAGAGTTAACTTATCCTATGACTCCAACCAACTCGGACTACGCCTCCTCTTAACCCTATTGGTCATCCACATATAATGGGCGGGAAGCTCTCAAGTCCTCTCACGGGTTGGTTACAGATCTTGAGCGCCCATGAGCCCAAGGCTACTATATGCAACCCTACCAATGAATGGCCCCCACAATGTTTTTGTGTCCTCTCACAAGTTGGTTGCCGTTCTTGAGTGCCCACTACTCCACACTATTGCCAAGGGTCACTTGACATCAATACCCACACCAATAGGGCATGATATGACAGGGTACCTGATCATACTCTTCTAGACCTCCTAGTCATGGCAAACTGTCACACCCCACCCGCTGGTATCGGTTACGCATGACAACCCGTGGGTGTGATTTGTCACATGAATCCACAGTCTTATCATCAATAATAATAAATGCAAGAAATAGATAATCAATAGCAAGAGCAAGTTTAAATAATTAATCAAAAAGGATTATAGGAGTCCAAATACTCCAAGAATGAATCAAGAAAAGAATCAAATCAAAGAAATCAAGTTTCAAATATTATTGAGTTCAGCGGAAGCATTAAATAAACTAAATCAATTTCTTTCCAGTAGCTTTCTCTAAAGCCAAAGTTTGCTTTTCTAAATTAGCAAGAAAGGGGGTTCTCTAGTTCTTGTCCAAAGACTTCTCAAAATGTCTGACAATCTGTCTCCTTCTGCCGTCAATGGATGTTGTAAGCGCACTCCAAGCATCCGCAGGAGGCTTCATAGAATACATCTCCATCTCCCACTGACGGTACCACATCTTCTTCATAGATGAGGTTCCACTCACGCGGAACTTCTCTTGATTCCGTCGCACTACCATCTGTACAATATATTATAACATACAAAGAAAGGAATGGGTTTTGACGAACTCAGTAAGGATAACACACTTTCCATACATATGATAACATATCCAGATAAGCATGTATGTAATGAATGATATGTAAGTATGTGAATGCTACCTAGATCTAACTATGCAAGTCTCTAAAAAGTTGACATGCTTTAAGATAATCACCAGCCCTCCTCTGGGTAGGTCTAGTCACTCTGATCCCTCACGGACTTGTTACCTCTATTGGGATCCCGGGTAAAGGGGTTCAGTCCTCATCAATCAACCATGGCAGGGGTTTAAGTCAACACTCTCTTACCACGACCATTGGCATGAGTACTGGCGCATGTCGAGGTTTCTAATCCAATGCAAGGTCATACAGTAACATACTACATGAAGTCCAGATACTTCTCATATGGCACCAACCAACTAGATTCCGTATCCTTCTCTACCTAGGAATGAGAACCCTCACAGACTGCTAACACTGTTGGACTCCATTCCTTAACCCTATGGTCATCCACATATTGTTGGGGTGGATGCTTTCATGACCCCTCACGACTCCTGGCCTCTCCTTGGATGTCCATAAGCCCAAACCCTAACATATGCAACCCTACCAACACATGATCAACAGTTGACCACTGAGTCCCCGCACAGATTGCTTACGGCTATAGGATGAAATAGAGTCACATCACTATTATCACTGGTCATTCGATTTTAATTCCCCTACCAAAAGGGTAATAGCATGTAAGGGTACCTAGCCATGAAATCTAGACTCCCTAGGTATGTCATCTAGCAGTCATGATAGTGTTGGGGGCATCAATAAGCATGTGTCCCATACCACAACCCTCTGATATCCCAAGCAATGGATACCCAATTGGATACCCTTTCATCACAACTACATCACATCACAACCATCATAACATAGTCATTCATTCTATATCATAAAGTGATAAAGTATATAAAAACATCACTTACAACATATAATCAATTACAATTCAATGACTTAAACAATAACAACAAGTTACGTGAGCAATGAATAATATAAGAATTAAACAATTCATCATATAGCATATCATCGCATATAAATAAGAATGTGTGTCCTTATCTGTAAATATGTAAAAGCTTACTAGAATGCAATTAAATTTTACCCACAACACTTCTAGATAAGTACAGAGAATACCTAAACATAGAGTTGCAAGAATACATTGAAGATATGAGTCAAATCAGAGCAAAGACCAACTTCACAGAGCTACTGTGACCCAGCCGGTCGCTTGGGGCAGTTGGTTGGCTCAAGCGACCGCCCCTATTACAGACAATCTGCAAGTCCAAAATTTTGACTTTTGATCATCCAATTTTAATCCGATTTCGAATAATTTAAGTCCGAATTTCATTCTTAAGAAGCCTATGACAAAGATACGAAACAGCAACCCAAAATTCTAATGATTCATAATTCAATTCATCTCCTTTGATTAGATCTATCCTTTATTTGAATGCAAGTGTCACATCCCCTCAGCCGGTACCCTAACTAGCATACCCGGGTGTGTGATCCACAGCCCCGAAGATCATGTATCGAGGAAATCATCCTCCCACATATGCAATAACATAATCATGAATGGATAAAATCAAGTGTAATATTATAAATAACAGATCAAATCAGGAAATGTAAATCAAGTATAATCGAGTGTGGAAATGATACCAGATGTAAGCACATCAAAAAGAAGTAGAGTGAGGCGGATACTCACTCCACAGTTACAGCGGAATGTAGTACGTAAGTCTAAAAAGAATTACAACTGAGTTTAAAGGAAAACAAAGAAAGAAAGTCAAATTGAACTACGAGTTTTCTATCCTATAGATAACATCCTTAAAATAGTGGACTTCATCAATCCAACATAGAAGTTCCAACTCTACATTATGCCTAATCATAATATGCAACTTGATCGCTCGAGGGATCATTAGGGTTATCTTCATAGTTGCCAGTACCTTGCGTGTAGTACGCTTCATCGGCTTGCGCTTCATCATACTGTCCTTCATAGTAGTTAGTACTTGTGGAATAATCTAACCAAAAAGATTTCACAAAAAGGAGTGAGTTCGAATGAACTCAGCAAGGCAAGTTAACTCATAACAACATAAATAACATGCGGCAAAACATAACAAGATGCAATGTAGTATGAAACAGACAATGAATGTATGCATCTAAACTCTATGTATGTTGGTCTCTATTGGCAGACATGCTTTAAGTCATAGCACCATACTTCTTTGGGAAGGTCTCAGTCACTCGGCTCCGGTTGGTAGTGGGTCCGTCATCCCTCTCGGACAATCCATGGCTGGGGTTAAGTCACCGCTCTCTCACATCACCATTAGTCTAAGTACTGGCGCATGTCAGGGTTAAGCCTAGCCCAATGCAAGTCATCTACTCAGTTCCAGATATGTCCATTCCTCCCCTCTCGGGATCCTTTCCAGTATCCTTCCTAAAGTCAGCGTATTCCCTCTCGGACTACGGACTCATCAACCCTATAGGTCATCCACATATAGTAAGTGGGAAGCTCTCATGTCCTCTCACGGATATAACTCATCGGTGTTGAGCGCCCATGAGCCCAAGTCTATCCATATGCAACCATATCCATAAATGGCCCCCACAATGTGATTCCCGTCCTCTCATGGATATAACTCACCGGTCTCGAGCGCCCATGAATCCCCATTGCTGTCACGGGTCGTTCAGTCTCAATACCCTTCCGAATTGGGTCTGATATAACAAGGACATCCTAGCCAAACACTGCTAGACAACCCTTGGTTTGACAATTGACAACCAATGATTCGGGAAAGTGTCAATGGGCATCTTCGGAGACATCCCATACTATTCCCTCCGATGTCCAAGGACAGAAGTGTCAAAAGGACACCTCTCAATCCCAAACCATACTTAATCAAACACATTTTCAAATCAGTCATGTCATATACAATCAACACTTCATCATACAAAAGAGAATGTAAAAGCATAATCAAATCATTAAACAATATATAGTAATAGGCATTTCATATAATCATGAATAATGATAAGAAGACATAATTGAAGTGCTACTGTACTTATAGTAGTACATCAAAAGTATAAAATACAAGAACAATAAATAAACTCAGAGTTTCTTGAAGTAGAAACCAAAGAGTATGCGAAAAATGTTATTATGAAATAACTGTCCTTACCTTAATTATCGCTGAAGATAATCCAAAGATCAAAGAGAGAGGCTCCAAACTTAGTAAGTAAACCCCTAACAATCATAGATATAACATTAGGAAAGATGCCTAAAAGATCAGAAAGCAAACGAATCAAACTGAGCGAAAAATGAAGCTACTGACTTCATTGGTCGATCGATTGGTCTACTGACCCAGTCGACCAATCGAGTTAGTAAGAAGCAATTATGAAATTCTGATCCAAAACTCAATCTACAGGGTTCGGAACTTCACGAAACTTGGAGGAAAACTATATGATAGTATTCTAACACTAAGGGAGTAAAGATTGGGCACTAATAATGATTAAAAACATTAACTTTAAATAAAAACCATGGTTTCCCCAATTGGGAGAAAAACCCTAGAAATCAATGAAAATTCACTATGGAACTCACAAAAAAGGCAAGGGATGATTTAGATCTCATCCAAGAAAAAGGTAATCAAAATTAGATTCAAGCATGTAATGAAAATTAGATTTAAATGGTTACGAAATTAAATCCATGGAAAGGATTAGGGTTTATAGAAGAATTTTCAGAGTTAGGGTTAAGATCTCTATGCTGATCATAAACCCTAAAGAAAAGAATCAAATTACAGAAGAGATGGTTGCAAGAATGCAACATCTTCTTCCCAATCTTAATCAAGAACAAGATCGAAGAAAGAATAAATTACAATATAAAAAAGATACTAACCTTAGATTGGCAGATCGGAGATGAGAGACTTCAGATCTGGTAGAGGGATCTTCGAAATCACCGAAGAGAGTTTCAAACGAGTCTTCCCACGTTCTCAAAGTGTTCTGGAGGTAGAGGACACTAAGAAACACGAAGTGTGTTTAAATAGAGAGTGAAAAACCCTAAATTGGAGTTTCTCGGATTTAACACACCATTGGTTGATTGATTGGTCTACTGGCCCAGTCGACCAATTAGGTCAACAAAGTTCAAATAGGGAAATGAAGGATCAAATGGAAACTAAACCTCAAGGGCTTTTGCACACACATCAAGTGACATACCTAGTGTGTAGAAATGCCTTCAAACCAAGTCAGATAATACTCCAAGTCCTTCAACTAAACTCATCTTCAGATAGGTGCAGCTTTCTTTCTGGATCTGCACAGACTTCCAAGTATGGGACTCCATCATCAACATCCATGGGTTTACCGTCAAGCACAATGTCTTCTACTGAGATGGCCCATAGTTGGCTTCTTCCTTTACTCCGGGTCTTCGGACCTAAAAACAACCGGGTTTTCGAGTCAGGATTAGGGTTAGGATAGGGATGGGTTTCACAGCAAGGATCTGTTTTCAGACAGGATCTACTCAAAATCATTGATAGGGAATATAACCAATACAATTTAATTACCACCAACCCAAAAGGAAAAGATCTACACCATTCCAAAAGATGAGGGAAGAGAATGGAGTGAGTGAAGATCATTTACCTCTTCAAGATTCCCAAACAGACGAAGGATTGGTTATACTTCGCAACCCTCTTTTCTCTCACCTTCCAGCACGTGTCCTCTGCCTCCTAACCGTCCACAGCAACAATCTCGAGTAAAATAATGAGTAAAAATGTCAGGGTTTGCTATACATGTGGAACAAGGGGCAAAACCATGCAAGTAGACTTGGTGGTCACTTGGAGAGGTTGATTGGCCAATCAACCGCCTTAAGCAACCGCCCCCTAGTCCTTTTCAGTACTTGGGTGCTTTGCTCAAGGGGTTGATCCCCAACTCAAACCTAACCCTATACAACATGTGGGGGATGTCTTACCTTCAATCCGGACATCATCAAACACCTCTTGACTCTAACTAGAAATCCACATTCCCATGTAAGGTAGGTTCTTCATGAAGAGAATCCATATCCATGGTCTCAGGATATGGATCATGGACTTCAATCCGATACTTTACAACTTATTCCAGTTTGACCTTCGGGTTATCGAACCTGCAATATGTATTCCGGGTTAGAATTACGGGGGTTGTTACAGGAACAGTAACAGTGAAAAGTGCTGGGGGCATCAGAGAATAGTGTCGCATACCACCTCCACTGATATCCCAAGCTAGGAGCACCCCAAATGGGTATTCCCCAATTCACAAGCACAACAACAACCTCCCACAAAGAAGTAAAAGGTTCAAATCAACATTCATCCACCTTCCAATTCATGTCCTTAATGCCTCAAGTTTAATCCATACACCAATTTCATAAACAATCATCTTGTATTATGTAATTTCAGAATATAATCATCACTCCTAAGTCTTATAATAGTAGCATATACATCAATATGCAAGTTTCAAATAAAATAAAAAAGTGATAATGGTTATGTGCAAGCGAATGTCCTCACCTTGCTATTGATTCACAACTTTGAAAAGACACTCAGAGGGTAAGTTCACGTTTCCCAAAAAGTCCTATTAACATGTTGGTTCAAGGTTAGAAATAATCCTAGAGGTCCTATATCGAAAAGAAAAACAAAACCCGAAACTATAGGGAGTGGTTGGTTAGATGGGTTGCCTGGGGTGACCAGGGTAGTAGACCAGGGGGTACTGGTCACTTGGGCTGGTTGCCTAGGGAGACTATATCAAGCAATCAGTCTCCAAGTATGGACAGAATTGACTCAGATCGACAGTAGGGTTCCAGATTGGGTTTTAAACTACTTTGAAATACATAGAAAATTCTAAAATAATATTAGAACATGATCTATCACGATTTATGCTTCAATGAGTGCAAAAGAAATGAAAACCTAATGAATCTTAGGTTAGGTCTTTTCCAAAATCAATTCGGAAGAACACGAGTGAACTAGAATGAATGGGGATCCACTCTAGGGTAAAAAGAAAAGATGAACTGGGTTGATACAGTAACTAGAGACCTTCTACTAGGTCTAATCAGTAGAGAAAATCAATAGCGAAAGAAAGCTAGAAGAATGGAGATGAGTACTAACCTTAGAGAAGATTAATCGTTGCACGGAAAGCTTTTTGGTTGATCTCCACCCTGCCTTTCACCTTCGTGGAGCACTCTTTAACAAGCTTTGACTTCCTCTAAGGCTAAAGATCATAATGAGACATTTTAGAATGAAAACACATTAAATAGGCCCCCAAAACTTAGTTTTTAAAAATTGCCCTTTCCCACCCTGAACCAGGCTGGTCGCTCAGGCCAATTGACCAGCCCCTAAAACTTAATTCCAGGTGCAGAATCAAGGCCAAAAAGCCTATGGCTCTGACTTATTTCCTATTCTACACTCCAAAATGGTCTTACCTGCTTTTCGGGACCTTTCACATGTGTCATCAATGAATACTTGATCCATCTACCAAATCCGTTGATGTTTGAATTAGATCTCCTTCCAAACTTTGACAGATCTTCCAACTTAGCATCATCACCATCCACTTCCATTGGTTCAAATTCTTATCCAATGGTCTCTACCTGGATTTTCCACAGTTGCCTTCTACATGCACTCTAGGTTCTTGGACCTACAATGTGGTTTCTGGGTTAGGATCTTAGGGGATTTCACCATCCTTGTACCACCCTCCGATTACTAATGGATTTCCTCAACCCTACAGCCCTAATAAGTTGTTCCAACCATCTCCACTTCCTATTAATATTTTTATTAATTTACTTTTTGATCCCAAAGATCCCACCACCCAACCGAGCATCAGATGTTCATCTTATGGTTACCAAAAGTAAGGATAGAACTCATTAAATTATAACTCTTTTAGTTTATACTTCTGACTTGGACACCAATAAACCTATTGTCTTTACCTTGGCCTATAAATCCCCTCATTGGCGAAGAGATGGGGATACTTGTCCCTCATCTAGAAAAGTAGAACCTCATCACGTGTAAATGGGTGTTTTGTAACAAACAGAAAGGCAATGGTACAACAGATTGCTACGAAGCGAGGTTGGTGCCAAAAGGGTCTCATCAATAGGTGTGCCTTGATTATAGTGAAACGTTCAGCCCTATGATTAAACCAACAAGAATTTGATTGGCATTGCCCATTGCTACATCAAAATCTTGGCTGCTTCACTCATTAGACAAAATGCCTTTCTTCATGGGAAACTAATTAAAACTATTTACATGACTCTATCTTTAAGGTTTTTAGATGTGTTGCACCCACCTCATGTTTATAATTTACAGTAATCTCTAGATTGGTTTCGTACATGTACCATGTGTTAGTATTGAAAGACTAAGTACATTTTTACTTGAGAGTGGTTTCCATGGTTCAAAGATTACTGCCTCTTTTTCATTTTTAAAGCTCACAATGGCACTATTTATATTCTAGTCTATTTGGGTGATATCATACAAACAGGCAGTGATGAATAGCTTGTGACTCAATTTTTGTAGAAACTTTGACAAATTTATGCAGTAAAAGATTTGCTTCTTTGACATTACTTTTGTGATGCCCTGCGTATTTTTATATTATTATTTTAACACTGTATTGGAATGCTTCTATACCCAAGATTGTTAATGGATTATTGATGGTTAGACCATGAGTTAGGATGGTATGTTTGGTGGTTTAACCAAAGGACAATTTATAGAATTTGAATTCAATCCATATTTTGGTTGAAACCCTATACAGCTTGTAAATTCCGCACATGTTGAAACCAGATTGAACCAAAAATGGGGAAATGATCAACAAAATTTTTTGGGCCACACCTAGCCCTAGTAAATGGTATCAGAGCTATGTTTTGGGTTCTGTAAACTATATTTTCTAATGGAATGGGAGTTAGTAACAGAGAAAAGAAGAGAGGGACTGAACTACATAAAAACCAATCGACCTGACTTAAGGTTGTTAGGATTGGACTGAACATGACTAAACCATATAGGAACGAACAGATAACAAGTGAGATAGATTTGAATGAATATCAAAAAGTTTTATGATTACTTTTAGCCACTGAGGTGTAGGCAGTGGATTTACAAGTTTTTGGTTTATTGACTAGGAAATGGCTAATAGGAGAAGATTGAGATTGTTGTCTAAATTAGAAGATGGGAGTTCAACACTAGCAGCAGACCTTATGTCAAATGAGCCTATAATGCACCTCAGATCCAGCAATTCCTTGGAGCATTAGGCAATTTGGCCGGGGCAATGCAGAGGCAAGCTGAGCAAGTGGAACAAGTGACTCGGGAAGTGCAAGCTGGGACTAGTAGTGATGATATGCAAGTCCTCAAGAATTTGAAGAAATTTGATGGAAAGGAGATCAAGGGTGACAGCACTAATCCAACAGTGATTACTAGATGGATCAGGGATATGGAGAGGGCTTTTGAGGCCCTAAAGTGCACCGACTCCCATAAACTAATGTGTGCAGTGTATATGCTCACAGATGAAGCAAACTATGGTGACAAATGATAAAACCAATACTAGAGGCCATTGAAAAAGAAGTTACTTGGGAAATGTTCAAGGAAGAGTTCAATGAGAAGAACTTCCCTCCTTGTGTGAAGAGGCAGAAGATCTCCGAGTTCATGAACCTTAAGCGGGGCCCCATCATAGTAGTGGAATATGAGAGGAAATTTGAAGAGCCTCAAAGTACGCTTCACATATGGTGAGCATAGAGAAAGCACAACAATTCAAATAAGGATTAGAAATTGTTATCAAAAATCAATAGGTATGCTTCAACTCAAAACATATACCAAGGATGCACATCATTCACAAATCTTTAAGGGTATCAAGGATAAGTCATAGAAAGTTGCAAAAAGGAAGGATGTAGTTTGGGATTTTTTAAAGCTAGTGGTTTCCAGAAAAATTTTGCGAAAGGCCAAGGAAGGAAGTTTCAAGGTAAGCAACCACAACAACAAGAGTGGAAGAGCTGCCCAAAGTGTGGGAAGAAACACTGGGGAAAATGTCTCTCATGCAATTTCACGTGTTACAAATGTCAAGAAGGACACATTGCAAGAGACTGCCCTACCTTGAACAATCAGTCCATGCAAGGACAAAAGAGTAACCACGGAAACCAGAATGCTCGTAGAGGAAAAGAAGTAGACATAGGACAAAAAGCAAAGACCCCTGGAAGAGTGTGCACCATGACCACCAAAAAGATTGAGAACTCTTTGACTGTGGTAGTAGGTGCAATCTCTATCTAGGTAAATTGACATAGTTGGAATAATGCTAATCTGGTTAATTGAAGATAGACTAACCAAGTCATCCCATTTCCTACCCATCCAGATTGAATTCTCCCTAGACAATTGGCTAAATTATATGTGAAGAAGATTATGAGACTGCATGGAGTGCCCATTTCTATTGTGTTGGTTCATAATCGTAGGTTTACTATTAGATTTTGGAAGAGTCTATAAAAGTCATTGGGCATTCAACTAAACTTCAACACAACTTTCCAATGCTCAAATTGATGGACAATCTAAAAGGACTATTCAGATATTGGAGGATATGCTTAGGGCTTGTGTGATTAACTTTAAGGGAAGCTAGAGTGATCATTTGTATCTATTTGAGTTTGCCTATAACAACAACTACTAGTCTACTATTGGAATGGCACCTTATGAGGCATTTTATGCAAGGAAGTGTAGATCTCTAATATGTTGGAATGAAATTGGTCAAAAACATGTATTGGGGCTTGACCTAGTATAACAAACTTGTGATAAAATAAAGGTAATATAAAAAGAATGAAGGCCGTTCAAAGTAGACAGAAAAGTTATGCAAATGTTAGAAGGAAGCCCTAAGAATTTGAGGTGGATGATAAAGCTTTCCTGAGAGTAGCACGAATGAAGGGTGTCGTGAGATTTGGCCAAAGGGAAAGCTAAATCCGATGTATGTGGGACCATTTGAGATTTTGGAGAGAGTTAGAGCAAGAGCATACAGACTTGCCTTACCTCCAAATTTGTCCTACATACATGATGTATTCCATGTCTTGATGCTGAAAAAGTATGTAGCAAACTCTACTCATGTGCTACAATACGAACCATTGGAGTTTAAGAAAGACCTTTCCTATCAAGAAAGCCGATTGAGTTACTATAACAAAGAGAGAAGAAACTAAGGAACAAGACAATACCACTGATGAAATTTTGTGGAGTAATCACTTAGGTTAAGAAGCCTCATGGGAGCTTGAATCCAATATGAAGACCAAATATCCCCAACTTTTCATCTAATCAAGTAAGCAAATTTTGAGGATGAAATTTGCTTAAGGAGGGGAGGATGTGATGCCCCGCATCTTTTTATATTATTATTTTAACACAGTGTTTGAATGTTTCCATATCCAAGATTATTAAAGGATCATTGATTGTAGACTATGTGTTAGGATGGTGTGTTTGGTGGTTTAATCAAAGGAAAATTTATAGATTTTGAATCCAATCCAAATTCTAGTTGAAACCAGTACCGCTTGTAGACTCTGGATACGGTGGAATTAGACTGAACCAAAATAGGGAAACGATCAACATAATTTTCTGGGCCCCACCTAACCCTAGTAAATGGGGCGTGACAACTTCCTTTGCATATCTGTTACTAGGTTTAATGAAGGGCTACATGTAAGTCAGCATTAGCACATTGTTGATTTATTACAAAGGGCAAACAAAGCCAAATGCAAGATGGATTCCACACCTCTCTCCACTTCGGCTTACTTAAGTAAGACTAGTGGTGACCTAATGTAGGACAATTTATGCACACGCAGTTAATTAAGTGTGCCAATTATGCACAATTCTACCATGGAAACATTAGAACTCTGCCAAACTCATCTTACGGTACTTAAGTGATACTATTTTACATGGGACCACGGAAACATTAGATCTCAAAGATGACTCTGTTTGCCTTCTCTAATGCCGATTTGCCCGATCTCCTAATGATTGCATGTCACTGAAGGGCATGCCATCTTTTTCGATAGAAACTTATTCTCCTAGAGTTTTAAAAAGCAAGCCACAATGGCCTGCTCTAGCATTGAATCTGAGTCTTGTGCTCTCGGGAATGCTGCAGCATAACTTACTTGGTTATAATATCTTCTTTAGAAACTGCAGGTCTCGTTACCAAGTGCACCTATTATGTGGTGTGATAATATGAGTGTCACCTGCTAAACAGCAAATCCCTTGCTCCATGCATGCAGCAAGCATTTTGAATTAGATTTTCACTTTGTCAGGGACAAAGTTGCCAAATGCAATCTTGAGGTTTGATACATTTCGAGGAAGGATTAGTCGAGAGATATGTTAACTAAATCATTCTCTACTCAGCGTTTCACCAGTCTCCTTCACAACTTCTAGGGAAATGGAGTCTCCTTCATAACCTCTAGGTCTCTCGATTGCCCAAGAGTTTGAGGGGGCACATTAGAGATTATACAAGTGAATTTGTAGCCGCAACCTCCAATGTCCAAAATACATCTCATGCAGTCTCATACAAGTCCAACCTAGTATGGACCATGGATCCCTTGACGTCACCAAGAGTGCCTACTGTTGACTCCCCCCAAAACAAAAAAAAAAAAACAAAAAAAAAGAGCTTAGAGTGCCTACGGCTGTCTAAAGCAACAAGAACTCTTTGCTATCACACTAAACAAAGCCAACTCAAACTCAGACTCTTCAATAATGCAACCCTGCATGCATGAGTCCTCGTAACTTATGAAAAGAGGACTCATGGCAATTCTATTTTCCTCAACAAGTCCTAGTAACAACTGGACTCAAAATCTACAAGAATGATCATACTTCATCATTGGATATGGTGAAAATTATCCAGTTCTGTGGACATAGGTTGAACTCATACAACTGAACCACATTAAAATCTGAGTTTGCTTGAGAGCAGCGCTACTCCTAGCAGTCAAAGGACCAGATGTATTTTGGAGTTCAAAGCAAATCTTGACCATTGAATAAAGTATTCATTCAACGGTCCAGATTTTCTCTGGACCCCAAATTGAATCTGGACCGTGCACAGCTAGCTGCTGCTCCCAAGCCAACACGTTGGGACCGGAGGGGGCCATCCCCCCCCCCCCCCGATTTTTTGAAATTGTAAATATCCTTGCTTTTTTTTCTTATTTCTCTATCTTTAAATGTGAAATACCAATATTTGGCCCCCTCCAAAAATTAAAAATAAAAATTTAAGGGTAATTTTCACTTACCTCCCCTCTTAGCTGGACAAATAGCACTACTATTTTGGGTTTGTTGATAAAATTAAACCACTATCAAGTAAAATTAAAAATGCAATAAAAAAAGGGTATTTTAATTGAGGGTAATTTAGTATTTTAACTGCAAGGGTGATTACGGTAATTTAGGGTTTAAAATTTAAAAAAAAAATTAACCAAGGGTAGTTTGGGGTTTTAGAAAAATATTTAACGGTAAAAGTTAAATGTAATCGAGAAAGTTAACAGAAGGAAGGTGTTTGATATATTTGCTAGGTAAGAGAGGAGGTAAGTGATATTATCCAACTAAGAGGGGGTGTAAGTGCTATTTGTCCAACTAAGAGGGGAGGTAAGTGATATTTACCCAAAATTTAAGATCAAGATGATGGGTACAAATGTCATTCATAATCTTTATCTAATGGTTATCATTAAATCCCTAGTTTTAAGGAATAGAATGTTAAATTCTAATTAAAAACTAACTTAAAAACTAACCACAATCTATGAATTTCTCCTTATATATTCTCTCCTATTTTCATTTCTAATTATTCTCTCATGAATCTCCTCTTTTATTCCTATTTTTTTTTTTTTTTTTTTTTTTTTCTCACACATCTCACCAAATATTGAAGTAATTAGCATACTTTGGAATTTTCCTAAATCTTCTCCACATCAGGTATTCACTCTCTCTTTCTCAATATATTCCTTTCTCTCTCTCATACTCACAAATTTTCTATTAATTTACCTAATTTTTAACGTAGACTCCACATTAAAATATAATAATATATTCCAAGATGGGACCTACAGTGGGTCCCACATTGGCCCACATACATTCGGCCCCCCATGTTCAATCCTTGCTTTGCCCCTGTCCCAAGCACAATAAAATCATGCTTCTTCTTCTTCTTTTTTTAGGTCTTTCAATTGTTTCAGCAGTATAGTTTTGTTGAGAAAATTGGATCAACCACATACAAAAGGGTCGTCCATGATTATTGTGTCTGCGGTAGCTTTGGTAATGAGACCATGGAGGACGCAAGTTAGGGTTAGAATTAGGAGCAGCAGCAGCCACATTAGCCATAGGGAATATCACTATGAATCACTATAGCAGATAGTTAACATCAGTGAGTTTGATTGTGGGATAACTGGTGAGAGAGGGGAAGGAGGAAGGAATCGTCCCCTGGGCTTCTGATGCCATATTGAAAACATGAGAGAGAGAGAGATTTAGATTGG
The DNA here is from genome assembly GCF_041222555.1 of Hakea prostrata. Lineage (NCBI taxonomy): Eukaryota > Viridiplantae > Streptophyta > Magnoliopsida > Proteales > Proteaceae > Hakea > Hakea prostrata. The sequence goes on from NC_142601.1 coordinate 12,593,837, forward strand.
TTTAGTTAAACTGCAACCTACGTTCGCTGTAGTTAGGGTATATCACTATGAATCAAAGTTGTTTGTTACACCCTTTCTTATAGAAGGACCCATATGTATTTCAATATTCTTGTAGACCTGAGTTACTAAGTTACATGGTCTCATAAGGTTTACAAGTATTTGAGCCCAGGCCATTCCAGTCTTGAGTTGTTATCGCATGTGAGAGAATCCTTGAACACAGCTTGTTATCACATTTCATGGCTTGAATGTGGGGTCTCCTTGAACACAGCTTTTTATTACATGTAAAGGCTTGAGTGTGTTAGGATTTGGATTCTTAGCGTGATCCTCTTTGACTTGTGGGAGTAAATCCTTAGTGAAATTATCTTTAGCAGCATGAATGCTTTTGGTGTTCTTTCTTTCTTCCTCTCCTTTTTTTTTTTTTTTTTTTCCTTTTTTTCTTTTTTATCTTCTCTTCTCTCGCTTCTCTTCCTTCTTTTGACTCCAGGCTTCAGCTATATGATTCACAAATCCCAATTCCTGAAATCTTTGATTAAGTTTAGTTTGTATTACCATATTATCAGGTATGTAACTTTGGCTAATTTTATCTAATATTTTCGATTGGATTCTTATTGCAGCGATGAAGAGAAGATGATCAGAAAGATAGTCAAAGATGTCTCCAACCTGCTCTATGAGATCCCGACTTCGGCTGTGATGGAGATCCCGACTGAACCAATTATTGAGATCTTCACATCAACCCAACACATGCTGCGGCTGATGCTTGATGCCATAAGTGATCCTGATCCACGTCATGGCATTATTGGAGTATGTGGTATGGGAGGAGTGGGTAAAACCACTCTGGCCAAAGAAGTAAACAATCACTTTGTAAACGAGTTATCTAGAGGTATAAGAATACCTTTTGATATTGTGATAATGGTTACAGTTTCTGCAACTCCCAACTTACGAAGTATTCAAGAATTTATTGGTCGACGCCTCAGATTACCAAGTAGTAGTGGAGCTGGCGAATTGGCTGAAGCATTACGGAAGAAAAAATTTCTTCTGATTTTGGATGATTTGTGGCAAAAATTAAAGCTCGAGGATGTTGGAATCCCTTACCAACGAAGCAACACAGGCTGCAAGATTCTTGTAATCAGTCGAAATCAAGACACCTGCACTGATATGGGTGCCAATAAAACCATAAAAGTGGAGCCATTACCTAAAGATGAATCATGGGATCTCTTTGTTAAAGTAGCTGGCGAACATGTTGCTGCAAATGATATAAAGCATCTTGCAGCTAGAATTGTTCGAAGGTGTAATGGTCTTCCGCTTGCGATTGTCACAGTTGCTCGGGCAATGGCAAATAAGCGAACAGTGGGGACATGGGAGAATGCCCTAAGGGAAATGAAACAATCAGCAAAAGATCTTCGAGGTATGGTAGATGAAGTATTTGCTCCTCTGAAATTTAGTTTTGACAGTTTGGAGAACGATATGCTTAGGAGTGTATTTCTCTATTGTGCGAGTTTCCATGAAGACTATGACATTGGGACTTATGACGAGATGTTAAATTATTGTGTTGGAGAGGGATTTCTAGATGGATTAGGAAGTTTGAAAGCTGCAAGAGATAAAGTTGAGGATTTGATAGAGAGCTTGAGAATTGCTAGCATGTTGGAAAATGGAGAGATGTTTAAAGATAGTGTGAGGATGCATGATACGCTACGAGACCTAGCAATGTGGATTTGTTCAGAGAACTGCGGTAGTAGTCCCAGGTTCTTGATGAGGTCTGGTGAATCAGTTAAAGAGGCACCTCAGGCCGATGAATGGGTAGATGCAACAAAGATTTCTCTGATAGCTACCAAAATAAAGAAGTTGCCAACGTTGGAAGAGACATGCCAAAAACTAACCACTTTGTTACTGAGGCACAGTAGAATACTCACAGAGATTCCCTCCACGAATTTCTTCCAACACATGAATCATCTTAGAGTACTCGATATTTCCTGCACACATAAATTGAAGTATCTCCCAGATTCCTTGTCATGTTTGGTGAATCTTCGTGTGCTTAGGTCATACGAGTGTAAGCAGTTGAAAAGGATACCTGCATTGGGAAAGCTCCATCAGCTCCAAGTTTTAGATTTGGGTTGGTGTCCCCAATTGAATCAGCAGATCCTCGGAGAACCTGAATGCGAGGAAGTTACAACTAATTTAACATACTTAGACGTGAAGTTCTCTTCAGTTTCGATTCCAGCGGGTGTGATTTCTCGTATGCACAAGTTGGAGGAGTTGAGAGTTTATGCATGTAACATAAAATGGAGCTTGAGTTCTGAAGATGAGGAAGAGGAGGAGAGAGGAAATGGGTATGTTAGTGACGGCTCCATCAATATCATTGATGCCCGGGAGGTGCTTCAGTTGACAAATTTAACATCTCTTTCCATTTGTTTTAGAGATATCATTATTTCTGATTGGTTCGAGCCTTTGGCCAAGAAGATTGTTGCTTTGCAGCTGGATCACTGCAGAGTCATCAAACAAGAAGCTCTACAAGCTCTCAATGTCGATGAATCCCAGTCTATATTTCAGTTAGTAATCAACAATTGCCCAGGTGTGACATGTGTGCGGATCAGTACACAGTTGACTATTTTAACGAACTGTGAAGACTTGGAGGTTGTGATGGATCGTGTGGAGGTAAACCATGACTCCTATTACCGTCACGAGCTTTACCTAAGGAATTTGCCGAAATTGAATGAGATGATAAGTGATTGTCTTGCGCCACACAGTTGCTTCGGTCAATTAGGCGCTATAGTGATAGACCGATGCAATAGCTTGACCGTGATCTTCACTAAGGAAATGCCACGCTTGTTCAATAACTTGACTGATATTGAAGTTAGCAACTGTGAAAGGATAGAAACATTAATTGAACGAGGGGAAGAGCAAGTAATTGGTCAGGAGTTGGAGTTGGAAAGGAGCAGTGATGGTAATTTCAGTGGTGGACTCGTGATCTCACCCTTCCCAAGATTGACAACCTTACATCTAACAGACCTACCAGCACTAGCTGATCTGTGCAGCAGTCACATCTTGCATTGCCCCCGTATAGAGAATGTGAAGGTGAGCAACTGTCCGATGTTAGAGAATGATCCTCTACCCATAAGAAACACCGAAGGGTTTCTTGTCGCCGAGGATGAACAGTGGACAAAAGGTGGTCCAGTTAGGTAAGAAGATATAAAGCTTTTTGATAAGCATCACAATGGAAGACGAGTCTGGATCTTCCACTGTGACAGGTAGAAGATTGTGCTTCTCTTACCTGTCAGGATAGAGGATCTCTACCCGAAACACCATTTCTCATTGAATGCATCTTTGGTTCCCTTTCACCCTTTATGTCTTTGTAATCATTTAATATTCGGTGATTCCCTTTCTTTGTTGTTTTTGCCTTTGTATATCTTTTGCATTCCAGTACGCTGCATCTGTGTTTCCTTATATGGTAGCGTGCATGAGGGGTGGTAGCGCCGAGGCTCAAAACCTTAAAGCACAGACTTTCAGCACAAGTTTAAATTTCTAGCTTGTTATGGATGCACCAATAAGAAAGAGGTGATTAAATTGAATTTGACTGTATTTTTAGAAGAGATAGATGTAGGCATTATGGGAGGAATAGTAAGAAAATATATACTAATTTTAGGACACAAACATGCAAGTATAACAGGAGAGCAGAAGTTGTTTTGATGACAAACAATAGTTGCCATCCCTTTGTAGGGGAGCTGTTCAAACAGGATGCTTCTTAATTTGACAACCGTATTACCAACTATTTGTAGGGTGGTTATTCCTAAGATGCTTCTATTACTTCTATTGTATCCCTTGTTGTCATTGTCTCTCTCCTACTCATTTATTTAATTTATGCTCCATTTTCAAATCTCTAACCCCATTTAGTTCGAATAAGGTTATGATTACTGGTGTCATCATCGTCCCACTACAAGAATAGAGTTAATGGCGGTCCTTTAAATACCACTATATGCCTATCCGGTGTTTTCCTAAATGCCGCATAAATGTCGACAAATGTACAATTTGTGGCGAAACCCCGCTGTTCTCATTTCTCGGTCTTTTGTAAACATCATTATAGGAGCTCAAATGTATCATTCTGACGACGATATTTTTGGAAGACCATAATAGGCTTCTTTATGCTAGGGTTTCCTACCGAACACCATGATATGTGCTTTTTTCCATCCTTTTTAACCTTTAATAGCTGCTTGTTTATCAATTAATATAACCTATATGGTTGCACATCATTTGTCATGTAATCAATTGAATTGAAAAGACACACATCATCTTCAAGTATGAAATCCAACATTCATCGATATTTTTCTCATATAGGAAATTAACATTTGTAATACAAAGCTTGGAAATAAACAAATTCATGAGTTCACCAAATGCAAAGAATATTTGTTTATATATATATTTTTTTTTCACTAAAAGGTCATTTGTATTAAAAGCGAAAAATGGTACAACATAAACTTCAAATCATGAATGATTATATGTCTGATGCGAGAAATTGGTGGATGAATGATTAATATGTTGTTGAGTTGACCTCAGTAAGTTCTATTGAACTTATTCCTTTTATATGTATGTTCTGTTAGATCTTACTGTAGGTTATGAGAACTCTATCCAAATGGAAGTCCATCGTCGGCATAATATTTGAGGGAGTGACTTGCAAGGAGGTGGACTCGCATGGACCTTTGTGCCTGTGCCAGGACTGCTCCTATGGAGATGGGTTCTAATGGAGAGTTGACGATACCTTTAGAGTCGATGGTGTCCCTCATAGCATAGAGTTACATTTTCACCCTTGTACTTTTCGAGAAGTGCGATGGCATCTTTTATCAAGACAATTAGATTATTTCCGTTACAAACCATTCTTTCTTCTAAACTCTGTCTTCAGTTTTAATTACATTTGAATTATGTTTTAACTATAGTTGAGGGATGATTATAATCTCTTTGATAATTCAGTTTATAACTTTAAACATTGATCTTGATTTGTTATTGTCCTTTGATTACGCTATATTATATGATTGTATAGGTTTGTCACTGAACCGTGGTCTTGTAGTGATAACCCCACTAGTATTCAGGTATGATTGGATCCGACTGGGTGGGGTGTGACAGAAGACCTTACCCCTTACCTGGGATCTCAAAACCAATACCCAACTCGTGAGAGATCAGAGTGACAAGACCTACCCAGAGGAGGCTAGTGTATAATCTTAATGTGTGTCCACCTTATAGAGACTTGCATGAATTAGAGTATATGAGCATTTATGCATTGCATTTCATACTATAATATGTTAACAATATATGGAATGTGAATTGAATAATGGATAAATGTATGCGAATTACTTGCTGAGTTCTTTTGAACTTATTCCTCGTGGATGTTGTTTTCTTTAGATTTTGTTATAGATTTCGATGTTGCGTATCAAGGTTACGAAGTGCAAACATCCGATCCATATGATGTATAGGATTACAGGAATAACAACGTACACAGTGATGAGTGTGCGTGTCACGACCTGTGCGTACCGAATTAATCTAACACATGAGAAGATTGAAACCTTCCATGATACCAAAACCTTTGAAATACTCTTTTATCATTTTAAGGATACCAATTTGATGTAACTTTAGGGAGTTTTGTTTTAACTTCCTTTCCAGATAGATTATTACGATTTAACTTCACTTCCCTGTTGGTTTTGGTTTTGAGATCCTTCTAAGAATGGTTGACTTTGATTCATTCTTGCTCATGATTGTACTATTGTGTGGAATGATGTGTCGATTTGCCTAAAACCTGATCATTGGATGTGGATCACTCCCTCCGGTATTCGGGTTGATAGATACTAGCAAGGTGGATGTGACAACTTTCCCATGCAGGAAGGGTTGGGCTGGTTTTATCAATGATTTATAGCCTACCCTTTCATTCCTTTGTGATCTACTAGTGGCCAAGTTCGATTATCAAATAGGTTGAAGAGTGAATGAGAAATCTCATATGGATTAGTAACATTGAATCAGTTAAGAGAGTCATAGTGAAGTAGGGGATATTACGCATAACAAAAAGAAGAGGGCTTGGGATTAAAAGGTTACGTGATGTCAACTTTGCTTTTTTGTGTCATTTGGCATGGACAATAAAGCATAAAGAATCATAATTTACTAGATTCTCGAGAGGTAGATTGGTTGATCTAGTGGGTCTGTTGAAGACCTCGATGCAAAACTCCTCTATAATGTTGGGCTTCAAGAAAGTTTGGAACTTTGTTAGAGAAAAGGAGCACTGGACTATTGAGAATGGGAAGAAAATCAGCTTTTGGAATGACCAATGGTTAGCGAATTTTTCTATTGCAGGCTTCCTTGGTCTTGATCCAAAATTTTGCGGCACTCTTAAACCAAAAGTGGCGGACTGAATTTTTCAACAAAAATGGTTGCTGCCAAACAGGTCCTCTGGAGGTTTTAAAAGTATTGTTTAGTTGGTTAATTTGGTCCCCCTTTCAGAATCAGCTCAAATAGATGTTTGCAGCTGGGTCAGTAATGTATCTGGTGATTTCTCTGTTAAATCTGAGTGGGACCTTTATAGGCAGCATATTCCTATATCCGGATGGGCCTCTCTCATCTAGAAAACTCCTCTTTTACGTCTGCAATAGTTCTTTTGGTGGCATGTCTTGCTTGGAATGCTGGCCGTGGATCAGGCGGTTTAGCATAAGGGGGTATCTTTGGCATCCTATTATGACTTGTGTTTGCACAACTTCGAGAGTCTTTTCCATTGCTTCTTGTTGTACCCTTTATCTCGTTACTATGGGGAGGACTTGGCCGTGAGGTTCATTTTTATTTGGAAGGTGTCACATCCACCTAGTCGGTATCCGTCCACCCGTATACCCGAGGGAGTGATCCACAACCCAACAGATCAGGTCTTAGACAATCACCAATCATTCCACACAATAGTCCAATCATGGGCAAGAATAAATCAATGTCATAAATATTAAACAAGAAATATATCAAGTAACAAGGATCCCAAAAGGATCTCAAAATCAAATAAGAGTGCGGAAGTGATGACAAAACTAAAGTAATTAACTGGAAAGGGAAAAGAATAATCAAAACTCCTAAGTCTTCTAATGTTCCGCCTTCTTCTCCAATTGTTTGTACACCCGCAACTTAGGATCAATATCCAGCTCGTAGTCCCATCGGCAAATGAGGTGTCTCCTATCATTGTCGATCGAAGCCATAATAGTCATTAATACTGGTACTGGGATTGTACCATGAGCCACTGTTAGTTCCCACTGCTTCCTCAGCTGTATAATAAATGGGAAATATCTTCGAACCAAAGCTTAGGGATCTCTTCTTCACCTGCATAATCATCTAAACAAAAATTTTCCTGAAGGGTAAGAACTCAGCAAATAGTTCACAAACAAATAACCAATATCATAGTCTAAATCAATACATCACATAGTGCAGCATGACATAAAGTGGAATGCAACTATACTCTAACGAATGCTAGTCTCTATATGGTAGACACACATTAAGATAGAACACCTGCCTCCTTTGGATAGGTCTCGTCACCCTGATCTCTCACGATTGGTTATTGGTCTTGAGATCCAAGGTAAGGGGTAAAGGCATCCTTCTCGGACTATCACCATGGTTGGGGTTTATGTCACCACTCTCTCACCACTCCATTGGCATGAAAACTAGCATGTGTCAAGGATAAGCCTGACCTAATGCAAGTCATCTACTTAGTTACATCATTCTAGGTTCAGATACCTCCCCTCATACTTCCTGCCTTCTTGATTTAGTATCCTTCCCTATCTAGAGTCAACGTTCTCTTCTCAAACTACGCCTTCCCTTAACCCTATTGGTCATCCACATATAATTGGCAGGAAGCTCTTGTGTCCCCTCATGCTTCTCGCCTTCTTGGGCACCCACGAGCCCAAGCCTATTATATGCAACCATACCAATGAATGGCCCCCAAGAAAATGTTGTGTCCCCTCAAGCTTCTCGTAGTCTTGGGCGCCCACCAACCAAATACAGTTGCCACGGGCCACTCAGCTTCAATACCCCTCCGATAGGGTGATGATATGACAGGGTACCTAACCAAACTCCTCTAATCTTCCTAGTCGTGGCAACTAGTAATCGTGACAAGTGTTGGGGGCATTAGAGGATAGTGTCACATACCACTTGCGCTGATGTTGTGAAATTCCGCACCAACCCTAATCCGAAAATCTATGTTGTAGGTCCAAAGACCCAAAATCAAGGTAGAAGACAGCTACGGACCCTCTCTATTGAACCCATTGGCTCTAACCTAGGACCAATGGAGATCAATAGTGAAGATCCCTTTATGGAAACCTTGTTTGATTTTGAGAGAAGATGTAGCCTAAATAGGATGGACTTGGAAGATGGACTTTAAGTACAGTGTTGACACTTTATGTGAAATCCATCCCTAACCCTAACCCAAAAGCCCGGTTGTTTGTAGGTCCAAAGACCCGAAGTGAAGGAAGAAGGCAACTATGGGCCATCTCAATGGAAGACATGGTGTTTGACCCAGAACCCATGGAAATTGATGATGGTGTTCCATACTTGGAAACCTTGTCAAAGTTGAAAAAGAAACTGCACATTGATGAAGAAGAGCTTAGTTGATGGACCTAAAGCCTAGTTGGACATGGGTTGAAGGCATCCCTCCATCCTAGGTGAGTTGTGAGAAGCCCATTCAAAAATGATGAGGTATGGACCTTGAATTCCCTGACTTGGGCTTACTGTTAGCTTGGGTCTATTGATGGGTCTACTGGGCCAATTGACCAAGCAATCGACCCACAGTGACAGGGTCAAGGACAATTGTGTAAAATCTGATTTTTAGGGTTTTTATTGTTCTATTTAAAGGGGAACTCCGTGTTTTTCACTCACTTTCAATTATAAAGCCTTTGGAGAACGTGGGAAGAACTTTAGAACATCCTCTTCGAAGCCAAGGAAGATCCCCAAGCATCCGTTTGAGTTTCTACACCGAATCTTCTTCTACAAAGGTTAGTAATCAATTTGTCTCTTCTCTAATCTACTCTCTCTTCTATTTCTTCTGATTGTTTGATTATGAGGAAGGTGTTACACTACTGTAATGGCCTATTCTCTGATCCTCTTAGTCTTAGAGTGAATCCCCATGCACTCTATGTTTCTTGAAGCCATATGGTGATGTTCCATGTATTTGATCTGCCATAAGATCATGAGTTACCCTCTCCTTAATTTTCTACCTATCTTTATGTTTGTGGAAAGGTCTCACACCATTGTTATAACCTTTCCTTCTATCCCCATAGTTTGTGGGCGAATCTCTTTTCCCTTTGCTCTTTGTGAATCTACACTGGGTTTTCTTTGAAGGAAATTTTAGGGTAACCTTCAAGAAAGGGTATCCAATTGAAAACCTTGTTTTCTCTTATTGTTAAACCCTTACCAATTTCATTTCTTGATTTTACTACTCTTTATTTTCCCTAGAGTGAGTCGTCATTCTCTCTAGTCTCTCCGTGGGATACAAGGACTGTCTGCGGTAAAACCTTAATTTTATGGTTCAATTAGAACTCTATTATTTTAACCTTGTTTGATGCTTAAACCTTCCTAGATAGTCTTAGTATGTTTTTGGGGAACTCCCCTTCGAATTTCGGAGTAATTGGACTTCAAACGGAGAAGTTATGACTGATTTAGGGTTTTCTGCTCCGTACCGTTCATTGGGTTGATTGCTGGGTCGATTGCCCAATAGACCCAGCAACCTGCCCAAGTTGACAGTAACTGTTTTCTTCATCCGATTTGATCCGTTTGACTTCTAATCTTCTAGGGTTTGTTCCTAATGATTGATCTACGTTTGTTTAGGGTTTGTTTGCTAGCCTTGGACCTCTCCTCTTTATTCTCTGGAATAATTCGAAGATTGTTTAAGGTAAGGATGGTTGCTCCCTAATAACCTAATATACATGTCTACTTCTAATTGATTTGGATTACATGATCATACTACTGTTGTATTAGTTTTCTTATAATTATATTGTTGTCGTAGTTTCTTCAAACTACAGTAGTACTTGTTCATGTGATTCAATTATTATTTCAATCATGTATGAATAATTATTTACTTATGTATTGTGTTATCAGTTGTCCTTGTGATGACTGATTTGGGAATGTGATTGCTTAAGTATAATTGGGGAAAGGGGAATGTCCTTTTGACATTTCTGTCTTTGGACACCAATGGAGATGGTATGGGACACTTTCCTATGGTGCCCTTTGACTCTTTCCTAGTTATTGGTTGACATACCTAGGGCTTGTCTAGCAGTGTTGGGCTAGGATGTCCCTATTAAATCAGACCCAATTGGAAGGGTATTGAGACCGAGCAACCCATGGCAGTAATGGAGGTTTGTGGGCGCTCAAGACCGGTAACCAACCTGTGAGAGGACATGAAACACATTGTGAGGGGCCATTCATTGGTAGGGTAGGCTTGGGCTCATGAGCGCTCAAGAGCGGTATCAATTCCGTGAGAGGACATAAGAGCTTCCCATTTACTATTTGTGGATGACCAATAGGGTTGATATGTCCGTAGTCCAAGTTGGTTATAGCCATAGGATACGCTGACTTTAGTGAGAAGGATACCGAAAAGGATCGGGAGAGGCGAGGAATGGAAGTATTTAAATCTAAGTTGATATAAATAAGTAGAAGACTTGCATTGGGCTAGGCTTAACCTTAACATACGCCAATACTCAGACCAAATGGTGGCGAGAGCAGTTACCTAAACCCCAGCCATGGAATGTCCGAGAGGGATGCAGGACCCATTACCCACCAAAGAGCCCAAGATACCGAGATGGTTGAGGGAGAGTGATTTTAGACCTACCCAGAGGAGTATGGTGCTATGAATTAAAACATGTATGCCAATAGAGACCAGCATACTTAGAGTTAGAATCATATCTACATTGTTTGTTTCATATCATATTGCATTCTGTATGATTTGCTATCATGTGTTATTATGTTATTGTGGAATAAACTGCCTTGCTGAGTTCTTTTGAACTCACTCCTTTTTGCAACAACTTTGTTAGACTTACCTACAGGTACAGATGAGTATGATGGTCAATACTATGAAGACCAAGCAGATGACTCATACGGTACCTAAGGTACTGGCTTGTGACTACGACAATGAAGACTACCAGTACGAGACTAGAGCTTATCAGGATTAGTCCAACTCTAGCACTTGTGTGCCAGCGATGGGACATCATCTCTTTTACTTATGGATTTGTTATTTATAGATTCGAAGAAACATTAGTTTAGATTTTGTTTACTTCTTTTCTTTTCCCTTTCTTTTTGGGAACCGACTGTAATCTTTCTTTTACTTTTGATCTAATTTTCCGCTACTATTGTAGAGTAATTTTCCACTACACACTACATTTGATTTATTTTGTTGGTATCATTTTCCGCACTCTGATTATATTGTATTTTCTCTCGAATCTTATCTTGGTCTCTCAATTAATATAGTTTAACATTGATTTACTTTTGTTCTTGATTATATTATTGTAAATGTGGGAGGTTGATTTCCTCGATACTGATCTTTAGGACTGTGGATCACACACTCGGGTATGCCAGATAGGGTACCGGCTGGGTGGATGTGACACTTTCGGAATGTCCTATGATGTCAAGTAAGACCCTTCTTTAAGTTGGTTGAGGACCCAAGTGATGAATTTGGCAGTTGGGAACCAAATTCAGCAATTTTAACTTAAGGCCCTGCCTTGGTCGATTTCTTTGGTTGATCCAATCGACCAAAGCATGCTAGGGACAGAATTGTCTATTTTGGGGAGTTTTAGGTTTTGAAGCCCTATATATATGTAACTTCGGACTAAACCTCACCGCTTTGCCTCTTAGCTTCTAGCGAACATGAGAAGAACCCTAGAGCATCCTCTTCAAGCCCAAGGTTGATTTCAAGCATCCAAGAGAAGTTCCTCCATTGATTTATTCCTCTACAAGTTTAGTATTCAATTCTATACTACATCGATCTATTATCTCTACTGTTTCTACTCTGCATTTTGATTGTGAGGAAGGTCTTACACTACTGTAATGGTCTAGTCTATGATCCTCATAGTCTTAGAGTGAATTCCCATTCACTCTATTCTTTTCATAGACAATACGATGTGATTTCAATGTTTTGATCTAGCATGAGACCATGATTTATTCTTACTGTAGTCATTTGATTCTAATCTATTTTAGATCTATTCCTAGGTTGTTTTCTATGCATGATCTACTATTTTCTTATCTTTAGAATGAATCCCCATTCATTCTAGTCTTTCCGTGAGAATCCGCGGATCAAGCCTATTAGGTGATTTATTAGATTTCTATTCCAATGACCTTGTTTGGTGTTTAGATCATCATAGATAGTCTCTATATGTTATTTTAGAATTTTCTATTAATTTCAGAGTGTTATGATGTGATTCGAAGAGTTTCAGACCAAAGATGGAAGTTACTATCCGTACACAGTAGCTTTGGTCGATCCAATCGACTAAGTCAATTGACCAAAGGTGTCTATGACAACAACTTTTCTCCGATTGAACTCCATTTCATCTTTGATCATTAGGGTTTGTTTCTTATACTCTCTACATGTTTGTTTAGGGCTATTTTGGTGATTTTGGACTTGCTTCTTGATCTCTTACTTGGAGTTGGCAAAGTTGGATATAAAGTGAGTACGTTCACTCACAATATGTACAAATACATGTTTTGATATGTTATGACTTATATGCATATGTTAGCTACTATAGTTATACTTTTTCTATATTGCCATACTTCTGTAATTACAGTAGGTTATCCATGATGTGATTTACATACTGAATATGAATGATGTGATTGTGAGTTGGATTCTATTGTGATATTTATAGAATCTTGATGTGTTATGATTGCCTAAGTGTAGTTGTGGAATGGGGTATGCCCTTTTGGCATTTCTGTCATTAGACACCAGTGGAGGTGGTATGGGACGCTTTCCTATGGTGCCCCTTGGCGTTTTCCATAATTACTGGATGACATCCCTAGGATTGGTCTAAATGAGTTTGGCTAAGTAAAACCCCATCATATCTGCCTATCGGAAGAAGAATTGAGATCGAGTGACCCGTGGCAGCAATGGTGATTTCTCAAAAGACGTGCATCAGAGTCGTGAGAGGACGTAAATCATATTGTGGGGGTCATTCATTGGTAGGGTTACACATAAATAAACTTGGGCTCATGGGTGCTCAAGATCGGTAACCAACCCGTGAGAGGACATGAGAGCTTCCCATTTATTATATGTGGATGACCAATAGGGTTGAGAGTCTACCTATCCGAGAGGGAGTTAGTGACTCTAGGGAGGGAGATACCAAAACATATATAGAGTTAGAAGCATACTTACATTCATTGTCTCATATCATTGCATCATGTTTGTTCTGAACTACTTGTAGTTATTTATTGTGATTGAACAACTTGTTGAGTTCTATTGAGCTCACCCTTTGGGGGATATATTTTTAGATTCTGTTGCAAGTACCAATGACTACTAGAACCAAGACGATGAAGCCACGACGAGTGACTGATACTCTATGCAAGGTGTTGGCTGTTACGAAGATAATGGTGAAGATTCCTATTGTGATTACGAAGTGTACTAGGATTAGCCCTATCTAGGAGTGGGAGCGTCTATTTTTGGTTACGATGGTCTACGAATATGATCATACTTTATTTGAGCTGAAAGAGTTGTATGATTCGATGTGGACTAGATTTGACTCCTTAGCTTTATTCTTTTAGACTTTTATTTCATTTGTAATAGCTCTAGAATTTCTTTAGACTTCTGATCTACTCTTCCGCATTTGGACCTATAGAGTTATTTCTGCTGTACTCTATAGTTATTATCTCTGATTGGTATCGTTTAGTTTTGCACTTTGATTATGTTCTGATTATGCATTGATTGTATTCCAAGATTATTTCTTTGATTGAATTCTTAATAGAGTTGAACATTGATTATCCCTTGCTCGTGATTGTGTTATTGTGTAATGTGCGTATATGGTTTCCCTAGACTTGATCATGGGACTTGTGGATCACACCTCTGGGTATAACGGTTAGGGTACTGGCTAGGGAATGTGACAGATGTTCTCAGCCAAAAACACCCAAATAGGTATTCTTTAATCCACAGTCACAACATACATTCACTTTCCACAAAGTAGTAAAAGGTTCAACCGCATTCCCAATTTATAATCAATTTAAGTCTGTAATGTCACATGTTGATCCATATATCAATATTAATAACAAACGACATATATTAATTTTAGAATCATTAACATCATTCTTAAATCCTAACAGCAGCATGTACAATAATATACAAGTTTCATATCAACTAAGAAAGTAATAATGGTTATGTGCAAGTGAACGTTCTCACCTTACTTATGATTTGCAACTTTGAAAAGTAAGTCAAAGAGTATGTTCACACTTCCCAAAAGTCCTATTAACATGTTGGTTCAAAGTTAGAAATAACCCTAGATTCTAAGACCAACACTACAGGGAGTGGTTGGTCAGAGTGGTTGCCTAAGGTAACCAGAGCAGGCGACTAGAGTAGGGCTGGTCGCTTGAGGTGACCAGGCCAAACAACTAGTCTACGAGTACCGGCAGAATTGACTAGGATCGTCAGAAGGCTTCCCGATTAGGTTGTAAATCATACCAAAAATACTTATAAAATTATGAAATAACACTAGAACATGATTTATCATGGTTTAGACATCAAACAAAGAAAAAAGAATGAAAACCTAACAAATCTTATATTAAGTCTTCTCCGAAATAGAATCTGGAAGATTCGCAGGTAAGCCAGAGTGAATGGGGATTCACTCTAAAGTAAAGGGGGTAGAATAATTAGGTTGGTACATGTAACTAGAAGCCTTCAACTAGGTCTAGACAGTAGGAGAAATCAATCATAGAAGAAAATTTGAAAGAAGATAAGAGTACTAACCTATAAGAAAGTAAATTGCCATTCGAAAACTTTGTTGGATGCTCTCCACACTATCTTTCACATACGCGGAGTGTTCTCTAACAAGCTCTGACGTTCTCTGACAGCTTCAGATCAAAGTGACACGTTTTAGAACGAAAATGCATCAAATAAGGCTTCAAAAATCAAATTTTCAAAATTGCCCTTTTCTTGCGAAACTAGGTTGTGGCGACGAGGCCAATTGACAAGCCCTTGGAACTTTTGTTCCAAGAGCAGAATCAAAGCCCAAAAAGCTCATGGCTCTAGCTAATTCCTATTCTACACTCCAATTGGGTCTTACCTGATTTTCAAGACCTTCCAAAAGTGTCATTAAGGAATACTTGATCCATCTACCTGATCGTGTCGCTAACCAATCAAAAATAAAATCCTATACTAATCTAGCAAGCAGAAAGTACGGGGTCGAATTATGGGGAACTAAAAGGCTAAGTTACTAAGATTGAATTCAACAAAACTAAATTTAAACTAAATCTACTAATTAATGCAAAAACGTTAACTATGAATATGTGAAGATCTTTGGGATTTCGAATCCCCAATGCTTTTCCCTAACCGATATAACTCTACACTTCAAAATAAATTAGGGATGGTCTTCCTAGATATGCCCTATCTTCGCAAGACTATCGTCCTTCGCGAAAGCTTGGCACACTTAGTTTGCTGAGCTATAGAACATCTTTGGCCAAACTCAAACACAATCAACTAGAAGATATAGAACAATCAAATTAATGAAATAAGCATGGTTCATCTACATCCCAAAGAAAAGGAAGTAACTACACATTATCACAAAGTTCATAAGAAAAATAAAGATGAAACATAAGGGAGAGAGAGAGAGAGAGAGAGAGAGAGAGAGAGAGAGAGAGAGAGAGAGATTTGGTCTTCTTCTTCAGCAATGAGAGAGATAAGAGCCGCGTTCGCCGTCTTCTCTTCTTCTCTGTGGCTGGCTTCTCTTTTATGTCTCCCGCACACAATGAATCCCCTCTCTTTACTCGTAAATTTTACCTTTATTCGTTCGGATTTTGGAAACACTCAAAACTAAAAAGTTGTATATATTTTCAATAGTGTTCCATAGCATCTTGAATCACCGCAGTCCAAGCTCATAAGAGAGAGATATGCCCAAAATACTGAAGGTAGGTCTGTTTACCTGATTTTCAGATTTATTACCAATTTTGTTCCTTAGACCTCCACACGTTTCCAATTTGGCTAAGATCTCACTTTTCATGATTTCTTGGGCAGCAAGATTGAATGCCATGATTTAAAATCCACCAATATCTGATAAGCATGCATTTACCATTATTTATTTGATTTAATTCCTCATACTAATTTAATTAAAGAGAATTGAGTATTTTTGTGTATTTTTCAGGAATAATGTGATTTTGGCTATTAGAGATAATATGGAGTAAAGTTGGCAAATATTTTAGATACTGGTGGATTTTAAATCATGGCATTCAATCTTACTGCCCAAGAAATCATGAAAAGTGAGATCTTAGTCAAATTGGAAACAGGTGGAGGTCTAAGGAACAAAATTGGTAATAAATCTGAAAATCGGGTAAATAGACCTATCTTCATTATTTTGGGCATATCTCTCTCGTATGAGCTTGGATTTTGGTGATTCAAGATACTATGGAACGAAACTGAAAATATCTACAACTTTCTAGTTTTGAGGTTTTCCAAAATCCGAACTAATAAAGGTCAAATCGATGGGTAAAGAGAGGGGATTCATTGTGTGCAGGAGACATAAAAGAGAAGCCAGCCATAGAGAGGAAGACGGCGAACGCGGCTCTCATCTCTCTCATTGCTGAAGAAGAAAACCACATCTCTCTCTCTCTCTCTCTCTCTCTCTCTCTCTCTCTCTCTCTCTCTCTCTCTCTCTCTCTCTCTCTCTCTCTCTCTCTCTCTCTCTCTCTCTCTCTCTCTCTCTCTCTCTCTCTCTCTCTCTCTCTCTCTCTCTCTCTCTCTCACTATATTTCATCTTTATTTTTCTTATGAACTTTGTGATAATGAGTAGCTAGTTCCTTTTCTTTGGGATGTCGAATGAACCATGCTTATTTCATTTATTTGATTATTCTATCTCTTCTAGTTGATTGTGTTTGAGTCTAACCAAAGATGTTTTATAGCTCAGCAAACTAAGCGTGCCAACTTCCGCAAAGGACGATAGTCTTGCGAAGATAGGGCATACCTAGGAAGACCATCCCTAATTTGCTTTGAAGTGTAGAGTTATATCGGTTAGGGAAAAGCATTGGGGATTCGAAATCCCAAAGATCTTTACATATTCATAGTTAACGTTTTTGCATTAATTAGTAGATTTAGTTTAAATTTAGTTTGGTTGAATTCAATCTTAGTGACTTAGCCTTTTAGTTCCCCATAGTTCGACTCCATACTTTCTGCTTGCTAGATTAGTATAGGATTTTATTTTTGATTGGTTAGCGACACGATCAATATCTAAAATATTTGCCAACTTTACTCCATATTATCTCTAATAACCAAAATCACCTTATTCCTGAAAAATACACAAAAATACTCAATTAGCTCTTTTTAATTAAATAAGTATGGGGAATTAAATCAAATAAATTATGGTAAATGCATGCTTATCACTACCACATCCGTCAACATCCAAGTTAGATCTCCTTCCAAACTCTGACAGAACTCCCAACTCAGCATCATCTCCATCCACTTCCATTGGTTCGGACTATAATTCCATGGTCTCTATCTAGATGACCTACAGTTGCCTTCTACTCGCACTACAGGTTTTCAGACTTACAATTTGGATTTTCAAGTTAGGATTGTGGGGGATTTCATAGAAGGTGGGATCTAACTTCTTGCAAACATTGAAAGTGTGGAAGTCACAAGCTAAATTGCACACGTGTAATATGGATGAATGGGTGCCTTTTGTTATCGTACTATTTCTGGCTGGCCCACAACAAATTCAGATATGATGAAGTGATTCACCCCTCCAAATGAATAGCTAGACAAGTGATGTATAACCTTGGCACACATACTTATAAAGTTGAGTAGGGAAGTTACCAACATAATTTTTGCTCTAGATAAGACCTTGGGTCTTAAGTTAAAAATTCTACATTACCCTCTACCTGCAAAAATATTTTGGTCTCCCTCTTTCCATGATTGGGTCAAAGTGAACATAGATGGTAGCTCCCTAGGAAACCTGGGAAAGCAAAGGCTATTGGACTCTTTCAATCTTAGGATGCAAAGGTGATAAAATCATATCGTTTGTTCTTGGGAGTTCGAACAAATTTTCAGGTTGAGGTAGAGGCTGTTATGCTTGGGTTAGAATGGGAAAAAGACATGCAAAACACATGAATGCTAGATTGAAATCCAACTTATGCTTATTGTAAGGTCTCAACCATGGATAGCATGCACATCCAAAAACACATAACAAATCATACTCAAGCTATTTTCCAAACAATTTAAATAACGGAGATAAGTTTCCAATGAATTTTGTCGTTAGCCAATTGTTCAAAAAATTGAAGTCTCAAATGTATGAGGCCAATATTTTTTATGTAACCCAAAATGAGCAAGTTGGTTAGAAAATTTGTTTGATCGATGAATCAAACAATTTCATAGTGACTGGGGTGGAGAAACTGGTCAGTTTGGAAGAAAAAAATTGTGATTGTGGAATTGTTCATTGTATATCTTTATATTATTAGAGAAAAAGAAAAAGAAAAGACTCTCCTTATATCAATACCAAGAAGAAAATTACCCTTTTCATTTCTGCAATACTTTAACTTGGTTAAGAAACAATGAAAAGAGTTTTATCAAATAAGCCTCTAAAGGGTCATTGTCCAAGATTCACAATTAGAGTCTTGCTAAGATCTATTCCCAACTTGGCTTCATATATAGTAAACCCTCTTTTTTTTTTCTTTTTTCTTTTTTTTTCTTTTTTTTTTTGACAAGTCTGCTCAAATTCAATAAAAATCTATAGTGTTATGATAAGAGTTGAAGAGTCCATTTTGTGAATGCACCAGAAGGACTCTCCAAATAAGTTTCCATGGATCAAATATCCCTGTCATATTAGAACCTTCTGTTATTCCAAGATTGACACTGCGAGGGGGGGTGAATCAGTGTCTTCAAAAATTCGCTTCGATGTGAAGCTTCTTTAATCTCGAAACAAGATTGATTAGAACATTCTCGTAGCTATCAACTGCACAAGGACACTTCCACCACACACCACAATGTGGCTGGGTCTATCAGACAGTGTACCACCACTCTGCAATCAAGGCACTCCAATATGTGCAACAAAGAAAAATAAACCAAAGACACAATACACCAGAGTTTACGTGGTTCGGCCAAATTGCCTACGTCCATGGAATAATACCCTACCTAGGGTTTCGTATATTACTCAATACACTCCTAGATATTTTGACTGCTACAACAGTCCAGGAACACCAATCCCTGCTTTAGTCTAAAATGCAATTCAGACAAGGGCACCAACCCCAACCCCCTAGACAAGCTCCAACTTGCTAGGTTACAATGTAAAACAATAATTCAAGTTCCCCCAATTACATTCATGATCTAGGTCTTTCATCAGTTAACATAGCCTAGAAAATAATAGACAAGAACTTGTGAATACGGGTTACCTCACTTGTGTAAGATGCATGGTAACAACACTTGTTTTTTCTTTTTCTTCAATTCTTCTTTCTCTTTTCAATCTTTCTCTTTTAAAAAAAACTTTCTGCACCTCTATTCTCTATTTCAAGCACACCCTTGCTGCACTTTTTCAGACAGGCTAACAGCAGTCCTTTATCTCTCTTGAAAGCAAGTAACAACAACCATTTTCCCTTCTTTTCTTCTTCTGCTGCTTCTTCTTCCTTCTCTTTTCACTTTCTTTCTTATTCAGCAAAACAACAGACTTTCCTGCAGCATCTTCTTCTTGTTCAAAAAGCAGATCTTCAACAGCAGCAGCAGCAGTTTTTTTGTTCAAAATGCAAATCTTCAACACCAACAACAGCAGGTTTTTTTTTTTTTTTTGTTCAAAATGCAAATCTTCAACAGCAGCTTCTTCTTGTTCAAAATTGCAGCAGCATCAATATCTTCCAGCAGCAGCAGCAGAGCATCTTCTTGTTAAAAAAAAAAAAAGGTCTTCAATCATCAGCAGCAGCAGCTTCTTCTTCTCTTTTTAAAATTTCAGGAAAAAAAAATGGAAGATATGGAGGAAGAAAGATTCAAATCGTTTTCAGCAATGTCTTCTCTTCTTTCTCTCAAATCTTCTTTTTCAAAATCATTGCAGCAATGTTCTCTTCTTTCTCTCAAAACGTTGCAGCACCATCTTCTTCTCTCTTTTTTTCAAATCTATTTCTCCCAAATCGTTGCAGCACTTTCTTCTTCTTTTTCTTTCTCAAATCTGATTTATTGCTATATAGAAGACCACTATTCTTTTCACGCACAAAAGCCCTCTTCTTTCCAATCTCCAAAATGGATTTTAAAAAAGGAACTTACCTTTTTGTAAAACTATTGAAAAAGACAACTACCTTTTTGTGTGTTGCTGTACCATATCAAAAGAACCATTGTTGAACCAGTTTCAATACTTGGCTGAACCAACTTGATTTGACCCCAACTAATAAGCCACTCAAACATCTCAATAATCTCACTTAAGTTGCCAACAATGACAACACCTTCATTTTAAGCCAATGGAACAACACCTTCATTCAAAGAGTAGAATGACCATAGACTCTACCATCCGCTTGGTATGATAATCAATCCCCTCATAAATGATTTGACAATGATGCCTTTTTTTCAATTCTATGATGGGGACATTCTTGGAAAAGGCTTTGGAACCTTTCCTTAAGTTTAGAAAATGATTCTTGTGTCTTCTACCTAAACTGTATAATGTCACTCCTAAGTTTATTTGTTTTATGCATTAGAAGAAAAAAAATTCCTAAAGGAATGTTGTTGTGAACTAACTCCAAATGGTGATAAAATTGGTTGGTAGTCCATAAAGCCACTTCTTTGCTCCATCTTTGAGTGAGAAGGGAATGCATCTAAGTTTAACATCATCATTGAGTTGCTCTACCTTGAGGAGTACACATAGCTCTTCAAATTCTCTTAGGAACAAATATGCGTCTTCTGACAACAAACCATGAAAGTGGTGTAAAATTGTAATGAATTGAGACTTAAGTTCCTAGTTATTTCCCTAGGCCACAGGTAAGCTTGTGTATAAGGGTTGTATTGTCCTACCAAGGTAGAACCCATCCTTTAATGTCTTAGGTGGAGATGCATCACCAATTTTCAAGGTAGATACTTGCACAAGTCGATTGGTAAAATCATGAGTCTAGACACGCATACAGTAACCACCTAATGCAATCTAAGGCTATTACAATGATTTTCCATGGCGAAAGAAAAGAATGAGAGTTCTTTTTATTTTAAACAAATAAAGTAACTAAAGGCGGAAAAAATAAATAAAAGAAATAGGGAAGTAATAAGTAGTGAATTTTCCCTTCAAGGATTGAAACTATGATTTCAAATCTGTAAGTTTGTCATATTGATTGGTGTTGTATATGTGATAACCCCAATGATCCTAACCCAAAACCCAAATTGCAAGTCTGAGAACCCGAGCATCCGGTAGGAAGAAGTTGTGGGTCATCCGAGTTGAAGCCCATGATTTGGCCCCAGAACCCATGGACCTAGGTAAACGTGGTGAAGAACTTACCTTATTTGGAACCAAAAAAAGATATAGCCATACTCTTGATAGTTTGGGTAAGTGGATATCCAGCTCAAGAAAAACAGAGTTGGGAGATGCCAATGAATAAGGCAAGAGCCTTTTAATTGATGTTTAGGCTTGTACCAATGTGTGGGACCAATTGAAAGAGCAAAGCACCCACATACTGAAAATTATTAAGGGGTAGTTGCTTGAAGCAATTGATTGGCATAGCAACCACTCGGTCACCCTTGGCGATCAATTGGAATAGTATGGGTAGATTGCCTCTTTTGCCCCCAAGACCCTATTTAAAGCCTCCTAAACCCTATTTTTGCATTACTTTAATGCAATAGGCGGTTGTGGACTGTTGCAAGGTCAGAGAGCACGTGTTGGAAAGGAGAAGACCCATTCTCACAAAGAATCTTGCGGAATTTCGTTAACTTTCGGATCCTAAAACTAAGTAAACTAAATACTCTCTCATTCCTTTATTTTTCTTTTATTTGGAGAGTGGTTGTTCTTACAAAAACCTCTGCTGGAAGAAGATTTGAGATGAAAAGTATTTATTTACCTTTGATCCTAGATCAAATCACATCGAAAAAATAGATCTCATATCTATTTTAATGGCAAAGATTTTATGTAACAACCCTCGTATTTCTAACCCGGGATCCGTATTGCAGGTCTGAGAACCCGAAGGTCTAGCCGGGTTGATTTGTGGAGTGTCCGGATAGAAGTCCATGACCCATACCCTGATCCCATGAATCTGGATTCTCTTGATGATGAACCTGCCTTGCTTGGAAGTTGGATCTCTGGAAGGCAAGTGGTGTCCAGAGATGTTCGAATTGAAGGTAAGACCTCCCCCATGTGTTAGTTAGGGTTAGGTTGTGTTTGGGTTTCAACCCCTTGAGCAAAGCACCCTTGTATAGCAATATACTAGGGGGCGGTTGCTTGAGGCGGTTGATTGAACCAAGCGACCGCCTGGTTCTGCTTGCAGGAAATACCCTTATTTGCCCCCAGACTTCTATAAATAGCAACCCTCGCCCACTTGACGAATATTATATTCGGGATTGTTGTTTTTGGTGGTGACACTCTGGGAAGTGAGCAAAGCGTGGACTAAGATCTGGAGATTTCCCTTTCATTATTTTGGTGATTCTGGTTAAGGTATTTGGATCTCCTTTCATCCTTTCTCTTCCTTTAGCTTCTAATTGGTGTAAACCCATCCCCATGTTGTCAATGGTTACCCAATTGGTTAGTTGTAGCTCTCTTTCCAATGTTCCAATTTTCTGCTTTGTCAATGTTCTTTGTGCAATGACTTGAACATGCTAGTCCAGTGTCTTTATTACTATTCTTTATTTGTATATACTGCTGTAACTGTGTATAGCATGATGATCTTATCATATACTTGCTGTTTGTATTGTCTTTGCATATACTTTATTAATTATGGTTGATGTATTGTGGTTCTTATGGAAAAGGTATTCCATTTGGATATCTTGGCTTGAGATATCAGAGGGCTATGATATGGGACACATGCTCGCTGATGTCTCCAGCACTATCATAACTACTGGATGACATACCTAGGTAGAGTCTAGAGTTGCATGGATAGGTACCCCATATACTACTACACTTTCGGTAGGGGAATTGAAGTCAAATGACCCGTGACGATGGTGATGTGACTCTGTTTCATCCTACAGTGGTAACCAGTCCGTGCGGAGACTCAGTGGTCCACTGTAGTTCATGCAATGGTAGGGTTGCATATGTTAGGGTTGGGCTCATGGACATTCAAGGGGCAGACCGAGTGTCGTGAGGAGTCATGAGAGCTTTCCGCCCCAACAATATGTGGATGACCATAGAGTGATGGAATGGAGTCCAATAGTGGTAGCCAGTCCATGAGGGTTCTCATTCCTAGGTTGCAAAGGATACTAAACCAAGTTGGTTGGTGCCATAGGGGATGTATCTGGACTTCATGTAGTGTGTTACTATTATGACTTGCATTGGACTAGAAACCCTGACATGCGCCAGTACTCATTACCAATGGTCGTGGTGAGAGAGTGTTGACTTAACCCCAGCCATGGTTTGAGAGCCAGGTGTGGACTTACCCTTTTACCTAGGATCCCTACAAAGGTATCCAGTCCTTGCGGGATCAGAGTGACTAGAGCTACCTAGAGGAGGGCTGGTGTATAACTTAAAGCATGTCAACTGTTAGAGACTTGCATAGTTAGATCTTAGAGGCATTCATACTTTTGCACTTCATACATATCATATTTGCATTTCTGATGGTGTGGACATATGGATGAGAATTATGTTGTTCTTACTGAGTTCGTCAAAATTCATTCCTTTATTTCTATGTTATATTAGCCTGTACAGATGGAGGAAATGTGTCGGAAATTGGATTGGTACCCCATGAAGGAGCCTTCTTGTATGAAGAGGATGTGGCACCGGCAATGGGAGATGGAGATAGCCTGTGCGGGAGCTCCTATGAGTGCATGGAATGCGCTTTATAGCACCCATTGATGGACAGAGGAGACAAGTTACCAGACATTTTGCTGATCGTCTGGAGAAGAATTGGAGAACCCCTCACCTTGCTAAACTTGAGTCCCAGTTCTTAGTTTTAGAGAAAGAAACTGGAAAGAAGCTTATTTGAATTATTTTGATTTGCTTCCGCTGTACTCATATTCTTTTTGATCATTTATTATTTCCTTGATTATTTTATTGGAGTATTTGGACTCCTGTAATCTTTTTATTAATTATTGCACTTATTCTTGCTCATGATTATTAATTACTTGCATTTATTATTATTGATAGTAAGACCATGGATCCTGTGACGCTTTCAAAAAAATAATGGAGCATAAGCTTGAAGTTGTAGCCTTTGTGTGAAATCCCACCTAACCCTAATCCGAAAATCCATAGTGTAGATCCGAAGACCTAAAGTGAAGGAAGAAAACAGCTATATACCCTCTCAATTTGAACCCTTAGGTCTGACCTAGAACCAGTGGAGGTTGATAATGAAGATCCTAGTATGGAAACCCCGAGTGAGTTGGAAGAAGAGGTGACTTGAATGATGTTGATTGGAAAGGCGGACCAAGAATACAGTGATGACACCTTTGGAAGGTCCTATGAAGTCAGGTAAGACCCTTCTTTAAGTTGGAAGAGGACCCAAGTGGTAGAGTTGGCTTCCGGGAACCAAAATCAGCATTTACCAGTAGGGGATCCTTTGGTCGATCCAATCGACCAAGGCAACCGACCAAAGCATGCCCAGGGACAGAATTGTCTATTTTGGGGTGTTTTAGGTTTTGAAGCCCTATATATATGTAACTTCGAACTAAACCTCACCACTTTGCCTCAAAGCATCTGGAGAACGTGAGAAGAACCCTAGAGCATCCTCCTCAAGCCCAAGGTTGATTCCAAGCATCCAAACAAAGTTCCTCCATTGATCTTCTTCTACAAGGTTAGTATTCAATTCTATTCTCGATTGATATATTCTCTCTACTGTTTCTACTCTTTGTTTTGATTGTGAGGAAGGTCTTACACTACTATAATGGCCTAACCTTAGATCCTCATAGTCTTAGAGTGAATTCCCATTCACTCTATTCTCTCCGTAAACAATACGGTGGGATTTCAATGTTTTGACCTAGCATGAGACCATGATTTATTCTTACGGTAGTTATTCGATTCTAATATATCTTAGATATGTTCCTAGGTTGTCGTCTATGCATGATCTAATGTTTTCTTATCTTTAGAATGAATCTCCATTCATTCTAGTCTTTCTGTGAGAATCCACAGATCAAGACTATTAGGTGATTTATTGGATTTCTAATACAATGGCCTTGTTTGATGTTTAGATCATTATAGATAGTCTATATATGTTATTTTATAATTTTTCTATTAATTTCGGAGTGTTTGGATGTGATCCGATGAGTTTCTGACCAAAGTTGGAAGTTCCTATCCATACACAATAGCTATGGTCGATCCCCTTGGTTGATCCAAGTCAACCAAGCCAATCGACCAAAGGTGTCTGTGACAACAACTTTTCTCTGATTGAACTCTATTTCGTCTCCGATCATTAGAGTTTGTTCCTTATACTCTCTACATGTTTGTTTAGGGTTATTTTGGTGATTTTGGACTTGCCCTTTGATCTCTTTCTTGAAGTCTACGAAGTTGAATATAAGGTGAATACGTTCACTCACAATATGCGCAAATACATGCTTTGATATCTTAGGACTTGTATGCATGTGTTAGCTATTGTAGTTATACTTTTTCTATATTGTCATACTACTGTAATTACAATAAATTATTCTTGACATGATTTACATACTGTTATGGAATATGAATGATGTGATTGTGAGTTGGACTATATTGTGATATTTATGGAATCATGATGTTATGTGATCGCCTAAGTTGTGATTAGGAAATGGGGAGCCCTTTTGGCGTTTTTGTCATTGGACATCAGTGGAGGTGGTATGGAACGCTTACCTATGGTGCCCCTTGGCGTTTTCCCTGATTACTGGTTGACATACCTAGGGCATGTCTAGTTTAGTTTGGCTTGGAAAACCCTGTCATATCTGACCCAATTGGAAGGGGAATTGAGACCGAGTGACGCGTGGAAGCTGTCACATCCACCCAGCCGGTACCCCATTTGGAATACCCGGGATGTGATCCACAGTCCAAGGATCAATGATCTGAGGTCCATGCCTCCCACATACACGGTAACACAATCATGAACAGTAATAATCAATGGTAAAAAAAACAGTTAATACTAAATATCATGAATAAGATAAGACTAAATAAATCAGAGTGCGGAAGGCAATAACATTAAAGCATAATCATAAGGGTGAGAGAAGGTATGATAACCACTCTCTCAGAACAGCGGAAAAGAAGTGTGATAACGTCAAATACATGTCTAAGTGTCAAAAGATAAACTCAAAGATAAGTTAGTTACAAGACCAATGGTTCCACAAATACACCAGGGGAATGGGGCACATGCTAGGGTTTCTTCTATACTAATAGTAGTCTCCTCAACAGACGGATGAAGTAAACCCAGGGCCGCCCCGCACAACCGTGGGGCTAACCCTGGTGCGAATAATAATCCTCCTCGGCTCCAATATACGAATCCTCACCGACGCCACACCCGGAGGGTAGTATGTGGAATCATAGTCCGCCTCATAGGAGGTGCCATCGAATCTTCGGTACCGGAATGTAATCTCAAACATTTGCACAAAAGGAATGAGTTCGAAGAACTCAGAAGGAAGTTATTCCATAATTAGAAATCATACACATTCAAAACATATAATAATGCAATGTGATATGGAACATATGATGCGGATATGAGCCTAACTCTATGAATGCTGGTCTCTAAGGTAGACATGCTTTAAGTCATAGCACCGTACTTCCTGGTCGCAGTCACTCTCCCATTTCCATATCTTGGGAATGCCCGGGAAGATCGTAAAGTCATCAAAACCATGGTAAGGGGAATCGGTCACCGCCTCTCACATCACCATTTGGTCAAGTATCGGCGCATGTCACAGAAGCCTAGCCCAATGCAAGTCATCTACTCATTCGGTCAAGTCGATTCAGATACGCCCATTCCGCCCCGGCGATCCTTTCCGTATCCTTCACACTAGAGTCGGCGAAATCCCGGATTTGGACTCATCAACCCTATTGGTCATCCACAATAGTAAACGGGAGCTCTCACGTCCTCTCACGGATTGGTTACCGGTCCGAGCGCCCGTGAGCCCAAGTCTATCCATATGCAACTCTACCGATAAATGGCCCCTTTCGGGTATCCGTAGCATGGTTTATGTCCCCTACCGGATTGGCTACCGGCCTAGAGCGCCCATCCAACCATACACTACCACGGGTTGTTCGGTCTCAATGCCCTTCCGATTCGGGTCTGACACGACAAGGATGAACCTAGCCACACAACTAGACACTCCTATGTATGTCATCCAATAACTCGGGAGAGTGTCGATAGGCACCATCGGAGAATATCCCATACTATTCCCTCCGATGCCCAAGGACAGAAGTGTCAGAGGACACCCTCCAATCCCAAGTCATACGTAAGCAATCACACATCAGATCTCATCATTTCTCATGCATCCAATGCATATTCATAATAGTACTCAAATCATGATATTGAAACGAATCATTATAAACATAAGCAAATCAAAATGATAGAGTAACACAACAATTGTATAAAGATTTAAATATTACTGTTCCAACACATATGTATCAAGATCATAATGATTGAAAGAAATTTAGGGACTTCATTCTTTGAATAAAGCATAGTTCAATATTTGATGACTTATATGTTTATGGATATAACCATCCTTACCTTGGATGAGTTGATGATGAATTGAGAATACCAAGAATAGTCCAATAGAAGTGTTAAGGCCCTAAACAAACATCAATAATAAGTTAGAAAAGAAGTCGGGAAGATCGGATGTCATTCGAGTCAAAACCGACCAAGGTTGCTGTCAAGAACAACTTTGGTCGATGGTTTTGGTCGATGGTATTGACCAAAATGATCGACCAAAATAGTCCTCGGAGAATAGTGGATTTTGGGGATTTTGGTGGAAATGAGTCTTCCGGTGTTCGGATCAATCTGGAACTTGGAGGCATACTTAACAACAGTAGTAGGACACTATAAATCAAGGAATTAACCCAATCCAATGGTCTAATTAAAAAGCCCCAATTTGAGCTATCAAGTTCAAGTGATAAACATCATGGCATGAGTTGGAATTGATTGCATTGATGAGGAATAGCATGCAATAGCTAGAGGAACTAATAGAAATTCGATTGGAATCATATGGCAATGTTAAACATGAACATAACACACTTTATAGCTCAGTTTGATATCAAATGGTATGATGTTAATAGGTAAAGCATGGAATACATATGCTAGGCATGAGATATAAGCATTAGCATCAATGAATGGCTAAGGGAATCATGGATTGAGCATAAGTAGGCACTTGGAGTGGTGGTTGCAAGGTTGCAGCACCATTCCAAATGTCCCATCAGCAAGATGACAATAGAAAGGAGTAGAAAATGGTAGGGTAGAGAGTGGAATGAAGAGTCTTACCTTAGTGTAGAAGATGAATGCAAGAATCAATGATAAACTAAGTGTCTTTGATGAGATACCCTTCACACTAACCAAGGAGCTGCTTTGGGAAGCTCTCCCACGTCCAGGTGAGAAAAATGATTGCAAAAGGCTCAAGGCTCGAGGTCATATTAAATAGAAAAGGAATATTCCATGGAATCATTAACTTGGCAGACTGGGACATTTTGGAAAAGCATCGACCAAAATGATCGACCAAGATGATTTCAGCAGAAAACTCAGGTTTAGAACAACAACTTCAAGTAGGGATTTGAAAGGCTATACAAGGTCAAATTGAGTGAGGTTTTCTTCCACAATTCAATCAAAAAGTCTAGTTTCGGGGAATACCTTCGGATTGTGTACAGGAGGTCATTTGGTACATCAACCATATTAATCTTCTCCGATGCGCAGACTTTCCTTAAACACTGACAATGCATTTAAGCAAGGGGTATCATTGTCAATGTCCATGGGCTCGGTCTCCGAATCATGATCATCAATCAGGATGGTCCATAGATCTCTTCTTCCACCGCTTCGGGTCCTCGGACCTGAATACAACAGTGGATCCGGGTCAAGGTCAAGGTTAGAATAGGGCTGGATATTACAGAAGCAATGGTGATTTCTCAAAAGAGGTGCATCAAAACCGTGAGAGGACGTAAATAACATTGTGGGGGCCATTCATTGGTAGGGTCACACATAATAAGCTTGGGCTTGTGGGCGCCCAATAGTGCGAGAGGCATGAGGGGACATGAGAGCTTCCAATTTATTATATGTGGATGACCAATAAGGTTAACAGTCTACGTAGCCGAGAGGCAGACGGTGACTCTAGGGGGAAAGATACCATAAAGGATCGCGAGAGGCGAGGAATGATTTTATCCGACCCAAAGTATATGTGACTCAGTAGATGATGTGCATTTGGCTAGGTATTAACCCTGACACGCACCAAGTACTCATGCCAATGGTGGTGAGCGATAGTGTTGACCTAAACCCCAACCATGGAATGTTCGAGAGGGATGCCCTAACCCAATTACCCCGTAGAACCCAATAGACTGAGAGGGTTGAGGGAGAGTGATTTGAGACCTACCCAGAGGAGTATGTTGATTTATCTTAATGCGTATCTGCCAATAGAGACCAACATACTTAGAGTTGGAAGCATACTTGCATATTGTTTCATATCATTTGCATTTATGCTTTGTTCTTGAGATTGTGACTATTGTAACTATTAATTGTGATTGAACTACTCGCTGAGTTCTTTTAAGCTCACCCTTCGAGGGACATGTTTTTCTTTAGATTGTGTTGCAGGTACTAATGACTGCGAGATCCCGAACTACGAGGCCACGGCCTGTGACTCGTATGGTTTTCAAGATTTTGGCAACTACGAGCATTACAATGATGACGGAGCGTACTAGAATTAGCCGGATCTTGAAGCTAAAGTGTCCGTGCTGGAGTCAGAGACATCTGAGTCCAAACATTGTTTGATGGACATAAATACTCATTTTGTTTAGTTTTAGAACAATTCTTAGTTTCCTTTAGTGTTTTCAATTGTAATTCATTAGAGAATCGATCTACCTTCCGCTTTAGTTTTATAGTTATTTCCGCTATACTCTATACTCTGATTTTGTTTTATTCTCGCACTCTGATATTCTTTTGTGATCCTTCTGAGATCCTTACTTGATTGTTTCTTAATTTACTTTAATAAAATTATTTGTTCTTGCTCTTGATTGTATTATTGTTCTATGTGGGTATATAATAGCCCTAAACTTGATCTTCAGGGTCATAGATCACACATCCGGGTATTCCAGATAGGGTATCGGTGGGGGGATGTGACACTTTGGGCATTGTACCACAGTATCACAGAACACAAGGCTAACGGATCCACCGAGGCATAGTATTTGATATTGAGTATTGACATGTACTTAGTTGTATACTTGTACTTGTATACTAGTATAGTAGTATTTTTTTTAATGATGTTTATCACTCTATTGTCATTGTGCATATTTATGTTGGTTTAATTGATTAAAATAATGTTATAGAATTCAGTTTTACTCATATACTATCAGGTATGTGCTGATTGAGAACACCAATTTGGGTGAGGTTTTAGGCAAAACTAGTCATTCCACTATGTTTATTGGCATCAAATTAGGGTAGACACCAAGTTTCAGGCCAAAATGACCAAAAATACCCCCGAAATGGGGGGGCGAAATCTGCTGATATTTGGGCAAAATCTCACCGTAATATCGGTACTAGGCGAGATATCGCACCTTGCTCCCAATAGTAACGGGAGAAAGGGCACAACAAGAATCAATGGAAAAGACTATCAAAGTCATGCACACACAAGTTGCAATGGGATGCCAAAGATACCCCCTTACGCTGAACCACCTCATTCACGGCCAGCTTTTCATGCATGACACACCACCAAAAGAACTGTTGACTAGGTAAAAGAGGAGTTTTCTAGATGAGGGAGGCCCATCGAAATATAGGAGTAGGCGACCTATAAAGTTCCTAGGGGGATCTTATGGAGAAATTGCTGGATACATTACTAACCCAGCTACAAACATCCGTCTAAGCTAATTCTGAAAGGGGGACTGAATTAATCAACTCAATAATAGTTTTAAAACCTCTAGAGGACCCATCTAGCAACACCCATTTTCCTTGAAAAATGCAGTCCTCCACTTTTAGTTTAAGAGTCTTGCAAAAATCTAGATCGAGACAAAAGAAGCCTGTAATAGAAAAATGCCCTAACCATTGGTCATTCTAGAAGCTAACTTTCTTCCCATTCCCAATAGTCTAGTGCTCCTTTTGTCTAACAAAATTCCACACTATCTTGAGTCCCAACATTATAGAGGAGCTTTGTATTGAGGTCTTCAACAAACCCACCGGATCGAACAATCTACCTCTCAAGAATCTAGTAAATTTTGCTTCTTTTGGCTTTATTGTCCATGCCAAATGACACAAACAAGCGAAGTTGAAATCACATAACCTTATAATCTCAAGCCCTCTTTGTGAAATCCCTTAGATTTCTAACCCTTTTACCCATGGTTTCAGGACCGCGAATCCGGAACTCAAGTAGGCGAGAACTGTGGACCATTCAAGTCGAGTCCAAAGGTTCAGAAATGGACCCCATGGTAGTGGATGACCCTATTGACGACTCGACCCCATGGTAGTGAACCATTTTGATCAACATTAGATAACATTTAACTTGAGTTGATGGATGATTGTAAATATTACTATAAAACTTAGATTTTATAACTTAGTATTTGAACATAATTTATTCTTGTCATTTGATTACGCTATATCATATAATTGTATGGGTTTGTCACTAAATCGTGATCTTGTAGTGTATCGCCCCACGAGTATTCGGATATGATCGGATCCGGCTGGGTGGGGTGCAACACTCCTCTTTTTGGTCTACATATTGTCCCTAGTTCATTGTGACTCTCTTGACTAATTCAATGCTACCAATGTCACACCCCACCCACCGGTATCAGTCTCTCCCGACAACCCGTGGGTGCGATCCGTCATAGGATCCACGGTCTTATCATCATTAATAATCATAAGCAAGAATAAATTCGATTAATTAATTAAAAATGATTACAGGAGTCCAAATATTTCAAAGAGAAGAATCAAAGTACTAAGTTCCAAAATTTATCGAGTTTAGCGGAAGCAATAATTAATTAAAACAGTTTTATTCCAATAGCTCACTCCTGGGCTAAAGCCTTTGCTTCAGTTCTAGCAATGTGGGGAGCTATCCAGCTTTGCTCCAAAGACTTCTCAAAATGCCGAGCTATCTGTCTCCTTCTACTGTCAATGGGTGCTATAAGCGCACTCCATGCATCCGCAAGAGGCTTCATGACAAACATCTTTGTCACCCACTGACGCCGCCACATCCTCTTCGCAGGAGTTACTCCAGTCATATGGAACTTCTCCTGGTCCAGTACACCCATCTGTATAATATAATGTAACATACAAAGAAAAGGAATGAGTTCTGTCAATAAAGAAAACACATCTCACATACATATTGACAATGTATCAAGGTAAGCACATTTATAAAGAATGATATGCAAGTATATGTATGCTTTAAGATATTACAACAGCCCTCCTCTAGGTAGGTCTAGTCACTCTGATCCCTCACAGACTAGTTACCTCTATTGGGATCTCGGGCAAAGGCGTTCAGTCTTCGTCAATCAACCATGGCTGGGGTTTAGGTCCACACTCTCTCACCATGACCACTGGCATGAGTACTGGTGCATGTTGGGGTTTCTAATCCAATGCAAGGTCATACAGTAACATACTACATGTAGTCCAGATACTTACCAACTCGGTTCAATATCCTTCTCTACCTAAGAATGAAAACCCTCAGAGACTGGCTACTGCTATTGGACTCCATGTCACATCCAGCCAGCCGGTACCCTATCTGGAATACCCGGAGGAGTGAACCATAGCCCCAAAGATCAAGTTTAGGAACGATCATATCCACTTAGCACAATAACATAATCAAAAGCAATAACAAATCATTGTATTAAAATAATTTAATAATAAAAGTCAAAAAAGGGTCTCAGAAGGATCACAAAAGAATATCAGAATGCAGAAAATGATACCAATCAAGTGTAGAGTGAGGCGGAGAAATCACTCCACAGCAACTGCAGAAAAGTAGATAAAAAGCAAAAGAAATATTACAACCGGTTCCCAAAAAAAAGGGGTGTCACATCCCGCCCTAAATCCACCAAGGGGGTACCCTATCTGGATTACTCGGGGAGTGAATCACGATCCCGCTGATCAAGTTTAGGAACGATCATAGCCACTTAGCACAATAATATAATCAAAAGCAAGAACAAATCATTATATTTAACTAATTTAATAATAAAAGTCAAGAAAGGATCTTAGAAGGATCACAAAGAACATCAGAGTGTGGAAAAAAAAGATATCAATAACATAAATAGTCAAAGTGTGAAAAGAAGGGGGGAAACCCATTCTACAATAACAGCAGAAGGTAGGTCGAAATGAAGTAAAGGTTATAACCAGATCTCCAAAGAAGGGAAATAAAAAGGTAAGCAACTAAGTTACAGTTTCTTCTAACTTATACAATGTCTCCTCAATAACATAATCATAAGAAACTAAGCCAGGCCGGATCTACTCCTGACAAATATGAGTCTTGAAATGATAGCCTTCACAGATGTAGTCACCGTAGCCAAAGTGGTATCAGTCACCAACTTAGTCCTCAAAGTGTTGACCGTCACAGTCAACAGTAGTAGTACCTGCAGAAAAGTCTAACAAAATATGTTGCAAAAAGGAGTGAGTTTAAAAGAACTCAGCAAGGAAAGTTATCCCATAATAACATAAATCATATGATGCACAGCATAGCATGATGCAACATGATATGAGACATAATATGCAAATATGATTCTAACTCTAAGTATGCTGGTCATCTATTGTAGACATGCTTTAAGTCGTAGCACCATACTTCTTTAGGTAGTCTCAGTCACTCATCATCGGGGGGAATTGGGTCCTACATCCCTCTCGGACAAATCCATGGTTGGGTGTTTCGGTCACC
This sequence comes from Hakea prostrata, assembly GCF_041222555.1. Lineage (NCBI taxonomy): Eukaryota > Viridiplantae > Streptophyta > Magnoliopsida > Proteales > Proteaceae > Hakea > Hakea prostrata. The sequence goes on from NC_142601.1 coordinate 12,628,074, forward strand.
ACTCTCTCACATCACCATTTTGTCTAAGTATTGGCGCATGTCAAGGTAAAGCCTAGCCCAACGCAAGTCATCTACTTAGTCATATCATGTCAGTTCCAGATACGTCCATTCCTCCCCTCTCGGGATCCTTTCCGGTATCCTTCACACTAGAGTCACGGATATTACCCACCGGACTCATCAACCCTATTGGCCATCCACAAATAGTAGACGGGAAGCTCTCACGTCCCCTCACAGATCATTTCACCGGTCTTGAGCCCCCGTGAGCCCAAGTCTAGCCATTTGCAACCCTACCAATAAATGGCCCCTTTCGGGTATCCGCAATACAATTTATGTCCTCTCACGGGAGGTTACCGATCTTGAACGCCCACAAATCCACACTACTACCACGGGTGATTCGGTCTCAATGCCCTTCCGATTCGGGTCTAATACGACAGGGACATCCTAGCCATACATCTAGACAAGCCCTATGTATGTCATCCAATGATCCAGGAAAGCTTCGATGGGCATCTTCGGAGAACATCCCATACTATTCCCTCCGATGTCCAAGGACAGAAGTATCAGTAGGGCACTCCCCAATCCCAAATCATACCTAAGCAATCACATGCTTATTTCCATCCATTACATAACAATACATTATCATATTGAAAACATGTCATAACATCTCATAATACAGTGTATAAATAAATGACAAGAATAAGTAAACACGATAAACCAAGTAATTAAGCATGGTGCTACTGTCATAAGGTAACCACAGTAGTCATATGATGTCTAAAATCAACTAATGAGTTAAGTCTACTAAGTTACCAACAACAGTGTAAAAGTCATACAGTCTATGCTGTACGACAATAACCATCCTTACCTCAAATTGTGAAGAAGATGATCCGAAGTCACAAGAGAATGGTCCAATTATAGTCTTAAAGCCCTAAACAAATATACATGAAGGATTAGAGAAGAAATCAAAACAATCGGAGATCGAATGGATCAAAATTGGGCAAAAGTTGCTGACAGCAACCTTGTTGGTCGATACCTTGGGTCGATGGTATCGACCAACAAGTATCGACCCAAAGAGTCTCGGACAGCAAGTTGGATTTTTTGGGTTTTGGCTCAAAATTGGTTTTTCGGGTCTCGGATCGATACGAAACTTGGGGAGCAGCTTAAACACAATATAAAGACACTAATTATCAAAGAATTAACATGATCCAATGGTCAATTTAGAAAACCCCAAATTGACATATCAAGTTCAAGAGTTGTTAATCATGGCATTGGCTATTTCTTAATGCAAATTGGGGGAAAACATAGTGGATTAGGTAGGGAATAAGTTAGGAGCAATATTGAAATCATATGCAAGGTATAGATTAGGTTAATCATAGGCTTCATTTCAGTTTTGGTAAATAAAGTAAGTTGGTAAGCAACAAATCATGGAAATGTATATTAATTGATCAAGAGGTAAGTGGAACATAGCAAGATGGTTGAAAACATTAATGTATGACGTAAAGAAGACTCATGGCAAGGTGTTTGCAAGGTTGCAACACCTTGGCCATCGTCCCAACATCATAAATGAGAGTAAAGATGAGTGAGAAAGAGACTAGGAGAGAGATTCATACCTTGTAGAAGAGATTAGAGAAGAGAGACAAAGGATTCTTGAAAAAGGTCAACACCCAAGCCAAGGAGGAGGCTTAAAGGAGCTTTCCCACGTTCTCAGATGTTGAAATGAGTGAAATAATGTTTTAGGTTCGAGGTTTCACTTAAAAGGAGGAAGGAATATCCAAAAAGCACCTTTTTATTCGAATCTGGGCTTGTTGGGTCGATACCTTGGGTTGATGGTATCGACCAACAGTATCAACCCAAAGTAGTTTCAACAGAATTTTCAGGAATAGTTCAGCAACTTCGGATGTGGATTCGGAGGGCTATACAAGGTCAAATTGAGTGCGGTTTTCTCCTACAAGTCAATAAAGAAGTGTAGTTTCCAGAAATGCCTTTGGATCAAGCATGGGAGTTCATTAGGTTCACAAAACAAGCTCACCTTCTTCAATGCGCAAGCAGGATTTGCCAGACATAGTTCAGCAACTTCGGATAGGGATTTGGGGGGCTATGTGGGGTCAAATTGAGTGAGGTTTTCTCCTACAAGTCAATAAAGAAGTCTAGTTTCCAGAAATACCTTTGGATCAAGCATGGTAGTTCATTAGGTCCACCAACTAAGCTCACCTTCTTCGATGCGCAAGCAGGATTTGCCAGACATAGTTCAGCAACTTCGGACAGGGATTTGGAGGGCTATATGGGGTCAAATTGAGTGGGGTTTTCTCCTACAAGTCCATCAAGAAGTCTAGTTTCGGTAAATATATCTGGATTGAGCATAGGAGTTCATTAGGTATTTCAAATAATTCACCCCTCTTCGGTGCGCAGATTCAAAACTAACACTGACAATGCTCTCAAGTGAGGGGCATCATTGTCAATGTCCATGGGCTTGGGTTTCAACACCAAATCATCAACCAAAAGGGTCCACAAGTCTCTTTTTCCCCCACTTCGGGTCTTCAGGCCTACAAACATAACAGATTCCGGGCCGGGTCAGGGTAAGGATAAGGCCGGACATGGCCTCCTAAGGCTTTCAAGGATAACAACATTGAAATCAAGGTTCGACTTCAAGGTCTAACATTAAACAAGTCTTTCTTTATCCCAAAACAAATAGGTGTCCTGGTTAGGTTTGGGCTGGATTTTACAAGGGGAACAAACAACTAAGGTCTCAAAGAATCTAATAAAGATCAAAAAGAGAATGAGACGATGTCCCATCGCTGGCACTCAAGTGCAAGAGTCGAACTAATCCTGATAAGCATCAGTCTCGTACTGGCAGTCTTCATCGACGTAGTCACCGTAGCCAGTACCTTGAGTACCATATGAATCATTAACTTGGTCTTCATAGTATTGACCATCATAATCAACAGTTCCTACAGGTAATTATAACAAAAGATGTTGCAAAAAGGAGTGAGTTCAAAAGAACTCAGCAAGTATCCAATCACAATAAACATCTTCACACACATTCCAAGGCAAACATAAATGCAATGACATGAAACAATATGTGCAAGTATGCTTCTAACTCTATATATGTATATTGGTCTCTATTGGCAGACACGCTTTAATTCATAGCACCATATTCCTCTGGGTGGGTCTCAAATCACTCTCCCTCAACCTTCCTGGCATCTTGGGTTCTACATTTGGTAAATGGATCCTGAAACCTTCCTGAACATCCTTGGCTAGGTCAACCCTCTCTCACATCACCGATTGGCCTGAGTACTGGCACATGTACAGGGAAAATCTTAGCCCAATGCAAGTCATCTATTGAGTCACATCTACTTAAGGTTAGATACGTCCATTCCTCGCTTCCCGTGATCCTTTCCGGTACCTTTCCCACTAGAGTCACCGTCTCCTTCCCGGCTACGTAGACTCTTAACCCTATTGGTCGGCTACATCAAGTTTACAGGAAGTTTCATGTTCATCTCACGGGTTGGTTACCAATCTTGAGTTCTAGGGCCCATGTTCCACTTCTGCAACCTTACCAATGAATGGCCTCTCACGAGTATCCACAATGTGATTCATATCCTCTCACATATATAACTCACCGGTCTTGAGCGCCCACAAATCCCCATTGCTACCACGGGTCACTCGGTCTCAATTCCCTAACGATAGGGTCAGATATGACAAGGGATTACCTAGCCAAACACTTCTAGACCAATCCTAGGTATGTCAACCAATAATCAGGGAAAGCGCCAAGGGCACCATAGGAATGCGTCCCATACCACCTCCACTGGTGTCCGATGATAGAAACGCAAAAAGGGTATTCCCCATTCCCCAATTACAACCTAGGCATTCACATCTCATCACAATCATGATTCCATGCATGTCACACCATAGTCCAAATCACATTCAACATCATTCATGATTCATTCCAATATGAAAATCACAATATGAATAACCTATCGTAATTGCAAAGGTAACATAATATAAAGAAAGTAAATCAACAGTAGCTAAATCATGCATTCGAATCATATCATAACAAGGTATGTAAATATGCATATTGTGAGTGGAATACCCACCTCGTATTCGACTTCATAAACTTTGGGAAAGAGATCAATGAGCAAGTCCAAGATCACCAAAATAACCCTAAACAAATATGCATTGAACATAAGGAACAAACCCTAATGATCGGAGATGAAACGGAAGCAAAACTGAGCAAAACTGAGGTCACTGACTCAGTTGGTCGATTGGTTGGCAGCTTGGCCCAGTCAACCAATGGAACACTACGAGGTTGTAAACCCTAAATTGTTCATAACTTCTTCGTTTGAAGTCCGATTGGTCCGAAATTCAAAGGGGAGCTTCCTAGAACATATTAAAACTATCTAAGAAGGTCAAAGCATCAAATCATGGTCAAAAGATAGGATCTTGATTGAGCCATAAAAATAAGGGTTTCATCATATATAGTCCATGGCTCTCATGGAAAGGCTAAGGAGAATAAAGATTCACCCTAGGGAATAAACAATAAGAAATCACAATCAAGAAAAGCTTTGGGGATGTTCCAACAAATAAAAGAAAATTAGGGTTCTCAGTTGGATATCCTCTCCTGAAGGTTCCCCTAGATTGGCTCTCAAAATAACCCAAGGTAGGTTCACAGAGGGTAAGGGAAACATAGGTTTAGTAATTCAAAATCAAGAATGGCATTGGGGAGGATCCACTAAATTAACAGAAATAATAGGGTTCCCAATTGGGTAACCTTTCTTGAAGATAACCCAAAATTTCTTTAACAACAAGCATAGGGTAGCTCACAAAAGAGAAAAGGGAAAGATAGGGATCCACCCCACAATCATGGGAACACAAGGGAAGGTCATGGTAATGGTCTGACACCTTCCCCACAATCACCAACTTTAGTAGGAAAAACAATAACAAAGGAGTAATCAAGAACTCAGGTAAAATCAAGAAACAAGAACATCAAGAAACAGGAACATCACCATATGGTTTCAAGAACTTCAAGAACATAGAGTGAATTGGAGAATTCACTCTAAGAAATAAAGAATAGTATTTCAAAATCAAGAAAGGTATTGGGTAGGGTCTAACAATGAGAAAAACAAGGTTTCACATAAAGTCAAAGGAAACAAATTCTAATCATACATTTAGGGTTTTACCAACTAGAATCCATGTATCCCACGGAAGACTAGGGAGAATAAAGATTCACCCTAGGGCAAAGAATTTATAATCAAGAAAGGTGTTGGGGAGGACCCAATAAATTAAAAGGGGATTTGGATTCCCAATTTAGTTACCCTCGATCTCATGAGGGTTACCCAAGGACTACCTCCCAAAATCACCCTACTTTTGGTTTCTCATGGTAGGAAAGAAAAGAGATTCACCCAACCAATCATGGGGACACAAGGGAAGGTCATGGTAATGGTATGAGACCTTCCCCACAATCATAAAGATAAGTAGGAAAATCATGGAAAGAGTCATCAAGATCTCAGGTAAGATCATAGACATAAAACATCACCATATGGTTTCAAGAATATAGAGTGAATGGGGGATTCACTCTATGGCTAAGAGAATCAAAGAAGAGGTCTTTATAGTAGTGTAACACCCCTCATAATCAAGAAATCAGAAGTATAGAAGAAAGAATAAATCAAAGAAGAAACAAATCGATTACTAACCTTTTAGAAGAAGAATCGACAAAAAAACTTGAACGGATGCTTGGGGATCACCGGCGGAGGAGGGCGGCCCCCGCCCAGCAGACGTGGGACGGCCCCCCCCCCCTAGCAAAAGCCAAAATACGGTTCGCTAGACCATGTTGGTCGATTGGTTGGTCGATTGGTCGACCAACCATGTCAGCAACTCCAAAATAAGGATTTAATGGTCCAAACCTCAATAACTTTGGATGGGCTTCTTTCAACACATCTATTCACTTACCTAGCATGGAGGGATGTCTTCAAACCAGGTCCAACTAGGCCATAGGCCCATCAACCAAGTTCTTCTTCATCAATGTGCAATTTCTTCTCCAACACAGAACAGGTTTCAAATGGGTAACTCCATCATCAATCTCCATGGATTTTGGGTCAAACATCATGTCTTCAATTGAGATGGCCCATAAAGACTTCTTCCTTCACTTTGGGTCTTTGGATCTATACTAAAGGAGAAGTCTGACTTGACTTCCTAGGACCTTCCAAAGATAACAACATTGCACTCAAGGTCCATCTTCAAGGTCAAACATCAAACAAGCCCTTCTTCACCCAAAACAGACAGGGTGTCCAGGTTAGGGTTGGGCTGGATTTCACACTCCATTCCCTAACCCTATGGTCATCCACATATTGTTGGGGTGGATGCTCTCATGACCCTTCATGACTCCCGGCCACTCATTGGATGTCCATGATCCCAAACCCTAACATATGCAACCCTACCAATGCATGATCAACAATGGACCACTGAATCTCCGCACGGATTGGTTATCGCTGTAGGATGAAACAAGGTCACATCACTATTATCAAAGGTCATTCGGCTTCAATTTTCCTACCGAAAGGGTAGTAGCATGTATGGATACCTAGCCATGCAATCTAGACTCCCTAGGTATGTCATCCAGCAATCATGATAGTATTGGGGGCATCAGTAAGCAATGTCTCATATCACCGCCTTCTGATATCCCAAGCAATGGATACCCAAATGGATACCCTTCCATCAAAATTACATCAAATCACCAACCATAACCATTCATTCTTTTTTTTGGTAGAATAACCATTCATTCTATATCACAAAGTATACATATAAACATCATTTACAAGCGTACATTCGACTACTAATCATTGAATTAAACAACTCCAACAAGTTATAAGAGCAATGATATATATATATAAGAAATCAAACAGTTCATCATAGAGCATATCATCGTATATATATAAGAGTGCATCCTTACCAATAAATATGTAAAAAGCTTACTAAAAATGCAAGAAAACCTCACCCACAAAAGTTTTAGAGAACCTCAATGATTACCTAAATATAGAGTTGCAAAAATAAATTGAAGACATGAGTCAACCACAGGACTACCTGTGACCAGCCGGTCGCTTGGGGCGGTTGGTTGGGCCAAGCGACCACCCCTATTCCAGACTACTTCTAAGTCCGAAATTCCGACTTTTGATCTCCCAATTTTAATCCGATTTTGGGATGATTTAAATTCCAATTTTGTCCTTAAGGAGCCTACAACACAAAAACAAACCTAGACCCAAGAATTCTAATGAATTAATATTCTCATCATGTCCTTCAATCAAATATGTCCTTTATTCGGATGTGAGGATCCTTTTTCGAACATGATCTAATCAAGATCACTGATGGGGAATAGAATCATCACATAAAAACTCACAACCAATCTAAAAATGATGAATCTACACTATTCAAAGAGATGAGGAAAGAATATAGAGAGTGTGAGATCCACCTACCTCCAATTGATGCGCCAAACTAATGAAGGATTGGATCTTCTTCACCAATCATACTTTTCTCACCTTCCAACAAGTGTTTTCTACCTCCTAACCATACACAACAGCAATCCCGAATAGAATAATGAGTAAAAAGATCAAAATTTGCTATATATATGAGATTGGGGGCAAATTAGGATTAAAACCCCCAAAGCAGACCTGGCGGTTGATTGGCCAATCAACCGCTTTAAGCAATTGCCCCTAGTACTTTTCAGTACTTGGGTGCTTTGCTCAAGGGGTTGATCCCCAACTCAAACCTAACCCTATACAACATGTGGGGGTGATCTTACCTTGATTCCGGACATCTTCGATCACACCTTGATTCCAACTGGTGATCCACTTTCCCAATCCATCAGGGTTTCTACAAGTTCTTTGGATTCTCAGCCAGGCAAGTTCTTCATCAACAAAATCCAGATCCATGGACTCAAGGTATGGATCATGGACTTCAATCCGGATACTCCACAACTTATTCCGGCTGGACCTTTAGGTTATCAAACCTGCAATACGGATCCCGAGTTAGAATTACAGGGGTTGTTACAACTAGTCCGTATGCAATTTTCATCCACACTTCTACCAGTTTTATAATCAAACTTGGCCACCAATAGACCACAAAGCTATGAATGGGTATGCTATAAATCATTGATTTAACCAGCTCAACCCTTCCTGCATGGGAGAGCAACTTGTCTTTCCACCCTTGCAGATGATTTTTTATTTTATCCAAAGTAAGCAACAACCTTGTGCAAGTTACCCTCCCTTTGAACAACTCCACCCACATATTTTGTAGGGAATGGATAGCAACCATATGCAACACCTCTACAATCTTATGTTTCCTTTGAGGTGTCATCCCACTTGAGAATAATTTGTTTTTCTCTAGACATATGTTGTCCAAAGGAATTCGGGTACTTGGTCAAGGAGATGGGGCAATTGCACTACTTTTTAGGGATGTCTGCCAATGGATTCTCTGATGGCCTCTATCTCAATCAAGCCAGATACATTAAGGACCTCATTGCAGAGGCCAACATGGATGATTACAAACCAAATCTCACTCTAATCTCCACCAAAACAAATAACAACAAATCTCAACAGATATTGAGTTATTGTGGATTGAAAAAGACTCTACTACAGTAGTGGTGCTCATCCAACAAAAATCCTCCCATTGTGAATGTTATAGCAGTGGAGGGGTCTCAATTGGGTACATGGGTAGCATCGATTGGAAGATTACACATTGTTATAGAGAAACCAACCAGGCTATAGATCACTTAGCTTGCTTATCAGCAAGATTGGAGACTTCAAAGGTGGACATTCCATGCTCCCCTTTGCTACCTAATCAACTATTTTTAGTATTCAAGATATTCTATATTTAGCATCTAAGTGTTTAAATTTCAAGGCAGTATATATCTCTAGGAAATCTAACCATGTGGCAGATCATCTAGCAAGGATGGCGCTCACCTTGAGGGAGGGTAGAGATTGGCCTATATCCTCTACGTGGTTATTAGAGCTCTGCTCGGCCTCGCATTTTTCCTCCGTTGAATAGAATGTTATTTACCAAAAAAAAACCTAACTAGACTGGGATGCATTGGTACACCGAGATCTTGTTTTGAGTAATTTTTTTCCCTCTGTAGTACATGCTTGGCTGGTGGTGGTTTCTTCACCCTAGTTTTTGTTTTCTATTGTGAGGAACCAATGAGGATTGTGTAAAAGGTGCAACTATTGTTGCAGGTTGAGAGTTGCTTGGTTCCTTTGTATGGCATGATCTGAAGTTTATGTTGTATCATTTTTAGCTTTTAGTACAAATGACCTTTAACCCAAAAATATATATATAAACAAATATTATGTGTTTGGTGAACTCATGAATCTGTTTATTTCCAAGCTTTGCATTACAAATGCTAATTTCGTATATGAAAAAATATGGATGAATGTTGGATTTCAAACTTGAAGAGGATGTTTTTCTTTTCTTTCAATTCAACAGATTACATGACAAATGATATACAACCATATAGGTTATATTAATCGATAAACAAGCAGCTATTATTAGGTTAAAAACGGTGAAAAAAACACCTACCACGGTGTTTGGTAGGAAACACTGGCATAATAACGGCATTTTTGGAAAATGCATGCATAAGAATGACACATTTTAACTCCAATAATGAAGTTTATAAGATACCGAAAAATGTTCTAAGAATGACACCACTTTTCAGAGCTCACGTGAAGGGTATTGAAGTATTATAAGACAACAAATTAAATAGAGAAAAAGGATTTATGGGTCACTCTCCGCCCTTAGGTGCGCGTGTGATCTAACTCCGTCCTTGTTGAATGCGTTTCGCCTCATTTCTGGACATTTCTCAGAGGGTCCACGCTCCACACGAAAAAACACCTTTATAGAGCACAGCATTGGATCATTTCCCCCGTGTGTCATATTCCTTATACTTAATTGTTGTTGTGGTTGTTACAACCACTTTTCTAAGAGATTGGATTCGACCCATTCCTTAGCCTGGATGACCTTATCTGTTGCATGTATGACATATGGTCACTTTCCTTTCCCTAGTTCGAATCGAACCTTGTGTTTTCATGCATTTATCTTTTATATTTCTTTCTTTTCTTTGTTGTGTCTGTATTTTCTTTTCAGTTCATTGAATGAAGTTTTTTAGTTTCATACCCAAAAAAAAAAAATGAGAACAATGGGGTTCCGCCGCTCATCGTAGATTTGGCGACATTTGTGCGGCGTTTAGGAAAGTTCTTGGATAGGCCTACAGTGGTATTTAAAGGGACTGCTGTTGACCCTTGCCAGTAATCATAACCTTATCGGAACTAAACGGGGTTAGAGACCGACAGGAGCCTTCGGAGCTAACGGGAGCTGAAAGTCTAGGTAAGTGAAATATGAAAAATAAAAAAATAAAAAGAGTAGGAGAGCAACAATGACAATAAAGAATATGGTAGAAGTAAACGAAGCATCTTAAGAATAACCCTACAAATAGGCCCACACAACGGTTATACTTGCACGTTTGTGTCCTACAATAAATATATCTTTTCTCTGTCAAACTCAATTTAATCACCTCTTTCTTATTGGTGCATCCATCACTTATAAAGGAACACTTGTGCTGAAAATCTGTGCTTTAAGGTTTTCAGCCTCAACACTACCACCCTCACGTATAAATTTAACACTTGTGCTGAAAATCTGTACTACAAAGGCAAATACAACAAACAAAGGCAATCAACAAATATAAAATGATTACAACGACACAAAGATGCATTCAATGAGAACTGGTGTTTTAAGTAAAGATTCTCTCTCCTGGCAGTTAAGGGACTGTACTTCTTTCATACTTCCATCACATGTTTAAGTTGGGGGGCCATGTCTGATCCACCTTGTCGGTGCTTGGAGGTGAGCCTCTCTTAAGTGAATGGTGGAGAAGTACGAGAGAAGCACAATCCTTTATCTGTCAAGGTGGAAGACCCAGACTCATCTTCCACTTGATGCTTATAGAAAAGATTTATATCTTCTTACCTGACTGGACCACCTTTTGTCCACTGTCCATCCTCGGCGACAAGAAACCCTTCGGTGTTTCTTATGGGTAGAGGATCATTCTCTAACATCGGACAGTTGCTCACCTTCACATTCTCTATACGGGGGCATTGCAAGATGTGACTGCTGCACAGATCAGCTAGTGCTGGTAGGTCTGTTAGATGTAAGGTTGTCAATCTTGGGAAGGGTGAGATCACGAGTCCACCACTGAAATTTCCATCACTGCTCCTTTCCAACTCCAACCCCTGACCAAGTACTTGCTCTTCCCCTCGTTCAATTAATGTTTCTATCCTTTCACAGTTGCTAACTTTAATGGAAGTCAAGTTATTGAACAAGCGTGGCATTTCCTTAGTGATGATCACGGTCAAGCTATTGCATTGGTCTATCACTATAGCACTTAATTGACCGAAGCAACTGTGTGGTGCAAGACAATCACTTGTCATCCCATTCAGTTTCGGCAAATTTGTTAGGATAAGCTCGTGAAGGTAATACATGTCATGGTTTACCTCCACACGATCCATCACAACCTCCAAGTCTTCACAGTTCGTTAAAACAGTCAACTGTGTACTGATCCGCGCACAAGTCACACCTGGGCAATCGTTGATTACTAACTGAAATATAGACTGGGATTCATCGACATTGAGAGCTTGTAGAGCCTCTTGTTTGATGACTCTGCAGTGATCCAGCTCCAAAGCAACAATCTTCTTGGCCAAAGGTTTGAACCAATCAGAAATAATGATATCTCTGAAACAAATGGAAAGAGATGTTAAATTTGTCAACTGAAGCACCTCCCGAGCATCAATGATACTGATGGAGCCGTCACTAACATACTCATTTCCTCTCTCCTCTTCCTCATCTTCAGAACTCAAGCTCCATTTTATGTTAGATGCATAAACTCTCAACTCCTCCAACTTGTGCATACGAGAAATCACACCCGCTGGAATAGAAACTGAAGAGAACTTCACGTCCAAGTATGTTAAATTAGTTGTAACTTCCTCGCATTCAGGTTCTCCGAGGATCTGCTGATTCAATTGGGGACACCAACCCAAATCTAAAACTTGGAGCTGATGGAGCTTTCCCAATGGAGGTATCCTTTTCAACTGCTTACAATCGTATGACCTAAGCACACGAAGATTCACCAAACATGACAAGGAATCTGGGAGATACTCCAATTTCTGTGAGCAGGAAATATCAAGTACTCTAAGATGATTCATGTGTTCGAAGAAATTCGTGGAGGGAATCTCTGTGAGTATGCTACTGTGCCTCAATAACAAAGTGGTTAGTTTTTGGCATGTCTCTCCCAATGTTGGCAACTTCTTAATTTTGGTAGCCATCAGAGAAATCTTTGTTGCATCTATCCATTCATTGGCCTGAGGTGCCTCTTTAACTGATTCACCAGACCTCATCAAGAACCTGGGACTACTACCACAGTTCTCTGAACAAATCCACATTGCTAGGTCTCGTAGCGTATCATGCATCCTCACACTATCTTTAAACATCTCTCCATTTTCCAACATGCTGGCAATTCTCAAGCTCTTAATCAAATCCTCAACTTTACCTCTTGCAGCTTTCAAGCTTCCTAATCCATCTAGAAATCCCTCTCCAACACAATAATTTAACATCTCGTCATAAGTCCCAATGTCATGGTCTTCGGGGAAACACGCACAATAGAGAAATACACTCCTAAGCATATCGTTCTCCAAACTGTCAAAACTAAATTTCAGAGGAGCAAATACTTCATCTACCATACCTCGAAGATCTTTTGCTGATTGTTTCATTTCCCTTAGGGCATTCTCCCATGCCCCCACTCTTCGCTTATTTGCCATTGCCCGAGCAACCGTGACAATTGCAAGCGGAAGACCCTTACACCTTCCAACAATTCTAGCTGCAAGATGCTTTATATCATTTGCAGCAACATGTTCCCCAGCTACTTTAACAAAGAGATCCCATGATTCGTCTTCAGGTAATGGCTCCACTTTTATAGTTTTATTGGCACCCATATCAGTGCAGGTGCCTTGATTTCGACTGATTACAAGAATCTTGCATCCTGTGTTGCTTCGTTGGTAAGGGATTCCAACATCCTCGAGCTTTAATTTTTGCCACAAATCATCCAAAATCAGAAGAAATTTTTTCTTCTGTAATGCTTCAGTCAATTCGCCAGCCCCACTACTACTGGGTAATTTGAGGCGTCGACCAATAAATTCTTGAATACTTCGTAAGTTGGGAGTTGCTGAAACTGTGACCATTATCACAAAATCGAAAGGTATTCTTATACCTCTAGATAACTCTTTTACAAAGTGATTGTTTACTTCTTTGGCCAGAGTGGTTTTACCCACTCCTCCCATACCACATACTCCAATAATGCCATGACGTGGATCAGGATCACTTATGGCATCAAGTATCAGCCACAGCATGTGTTGGGTTGATGTGAAGATCTCAATAATTGGTTCAGTAGGGATCTCCATCACAGCCGAAGCCGGGATCTCATAGAGCAGGTTGGAGACATCTTTGACCATCTTTCTGATCATCTTCTCTTCATCGCTGCAATAAGAACCCAATCGAAAATATTAGATAAAATTAGCCAAAGTTACATACCTGATAATATGGTAATACAAACTAAACTTAATCAAAGATTTCAAAATTTGGGGGATTTGTGAACCATATAGCTGAAGTAAATTAAAAATAAATAAATAAAATAAAATAAAAACAAAACAAACAGAAATCACAAGAAAGAAAGAAAAAAGCAAGCACCAAAAGCGTTTCTACTGCTCAAGATAATTTCACTAGGGTTAATTTACTCGCACAAGTCAGAGTTCTAACCCTATTGGACTCTCCTCACCACACGCTAAGAGTCCAAATCCTAACACACTCAAGCCGTTACATGTAATAAAAAGCTGTGTTCAAGGAGACCCCACATTCAAGCTGTGACATGTGATAACAAGCTGTGTTCAAGGATTCTCCTCACATGCGATAACGACTCAAGACTGGAATGGCTTGGTCAAATACTTGTAAACCTTATGAGACCACATAACTTAGTAACTCAGGTCTACAAGAATATTGAAATACATATGGGTCCTTCTATAAGAAAGAATGTGACAAACAACTTTGATTCATAGTGATATACCCTAACTACAGCAAACCACAAGAAAAATGGGTAATTGCGACAAAACTTTTGCCACGAACACTGGAAACCGTGGTAAATAGTCAAAGCATATCACAGTAATAAGTTTCCATTGTTTTAACAGGACTATATGTGACAGAAAAATACTACCATCGCAAATAAATATTAAGCACCATGTATGCTACATAAACCAGGTTCTGTAGCGAATAGGCCTGCAGTCCACCTGGCTGTGGTAATAGTTTAGGCTGACTAGATGCAATGAGAACAAAATTCCGTAGCAAATATTGTACTTGATCTTACAGTAACTGAACTCAGTAATATTAAGTATACTACATGCTACAGTTCTTTATTTCCGTAGCAAATAGTCCAAACCCGATGTGTATATTTTGACTTAATCTTACGGTCCCTGACTTCCTTCATATTAAATAAACTATATGCTATAGAATCCAGTTTCCATGGCAAATAGAGATCTTAATCCCACGGTCTCTAGCTTCCGTAATATTAGGTGCCATATATGCTACAAAAACCAAGTTTCGTAGCAAATAGGCCTCTCAATTCGAGGCTCACCGGCCCTAAGTGGTGTTTTTAACTAGACTATATGCTACGAACGCCCTATTCTGTAGCAATTAGGCCCATTGATGCCAGTAGGTCCATCACTTATTTTCTTTCTGATACCATATGCCACAGTATCGTATTACCGTCACAAATAGGCCCATGTACAACAACTCCACCCTCTTAGTTCTCATACTACGGTTTGTTATTTCCGTAGCATAAGTTCCTCCAACTCTACCAAGCTTTCTTATATACTATGGTTGATTATTTCCATAGTATAAGTTTTGGCAGGTCCTGCTAACACAGCTTTATCGCTACGGTGTCCTAATTCCGTGGCGCATAGTTTACTACTTGCTACGGTTGTTATCATGGTATATAGTTCTTTTTACAACTGAGATCTATTTCCGTTGTACAAGTTGTTCTCTATCAACCCTGAAATCACTTTTCTCACAATCCCAACTCTCAGTCTCTCACTTCTCTCTCCAGACTTCGTCGTGAGTTTCCCTAATTTCCATTAAGTTCAAGACTGAAATAGGATCCAAGCTCGATTTGGAGTTTGAGCAAGTTTCCCTAATCTGGATTTCATTTACCATGAATTTCCTTCTCCTTTTGTATCAAATTCAGGTAAGTCCTCATTGTATCGTTGCTCCTCTTTCAATTTCATTTGTGATTCCAAATCTGATTTGCAGGTTTTTTGCTTTCAGTTTTGTTGGGGTAATCTGTATGAATCGGGTTTGGTTTGAGTTGAGTTAAGTTGTGAACCAGTTTTGGTTCAGGCTGTTTGTATTATAAACTTTCTGGTTTGGGTTCAACTGGGTTAGGAGAAGTCAGATTCACGAAATCAGATTTGGGGTTTCTTGTGCTTGAGAGCCTCTAGCGATTCCCTTCAGAGCTTCGGTTTCAGTCTTGTTCTTGGAAAGATGATTGATGCTGCTGTAGGTGACAATGGAGAGTTCTCGACGGTAGATGGAAGAGCAGTTGATCAGGGTTTGATTACTCTTGTATTTCTCTATTTCGTTCTTCTCTAGTTTCGGTTTTCTCAAAATTGAAGATTGTTGCTGGTATTGAGGTGTGCTTTCGATGGCTTGTGGAGGAGCTATCTACTTCTATTGATTACCTCTTTGAGCTTTGATTTCTCTATATCTGTTAAGTATTTCATACAATTTCCCATAGTTGATTGGACTCGCACCTGAGTCCTGGAGAGTAGGTCCTCGGACCGAACTCCGTAATCATTCTTTGTGTCTATTATTTGCTTGCTTTGGTAAAATCTTGATCGAATCAACCACCCCTGCGATCACAAGTTTTGACTTATTATTGGGGCGAACTGTACGATTGACGAATTCTTTGCACAAGAAACCTTCGACGACACAGTCTCTCTTCTGACAGTTTAAAGTAGCTTCGATGGCAAGAATGCTGGTTCAGCAAGCTGAGCTGAGTGGATCACATATCTGATATAGATTTCTCTGACGAGCTCAAGGTACTTTTTCTGTTTGTCTCTACAATTTCTCTTTTCCAGTAGAAACTTTTATGATTTTAGAGATTTTATATCATTGAAGGAGATTAGAAATACAAGGGATGTGTATAGAAATAGAAGTGAAGATTTTCTCAAATTGTTAACATTTCAATTTAATTCTTGCAGAATTTTTAGTAGGTTTTATTAAAATAGCAGTTAAAGTTACTAATCGTACAAGTTATACCATGTTGAAATCTTATTTTGATTGTCAATTTTTAGGTCTCCATTGTTGTGATTCTTGATTGCCTATGATGCTCAATAATTATAGTAATTTCTGGCTGTGTCTGCTCTCATGTAAGCCCAATTGTTGATCTATATTGTCACCCTTTATTGTATTGTTCTAATTTGTGATTGCATATGATGCTTAGATGATATGATTATAGTAATTTCTGGCTCTCTGCCCACCAGTAAACCCAAAGTTTTATCCAATCAATGGTACCTATGTGACAACCATTCGATTTCTCTGTATGGTCTGATGAATTGTGGTGTGTTTAAATCAAGTAGTAGTAGTCATAATTGTGGTTATAATACCTTTCTTTTGATACACTTTTTAATACTTCTGATTTTTTGTCGTTGTTGATACTTGTTTAAGTTAAGGACTGAAATAGGATCCAAGCTCGATCTGGAGTTTGAGCAAGTTTCCCTAATCTCCATTAAGTTCAGGTCTGAAATAGGGTCCAAAGGTCTGTTCTCCACAGCTCAATCTGGAATTCACTTACTATTGATTTCCTCTCCTCCATTTGTATCAAATTCAGGTAAGTCCTCATTGTATCGTTGCTCCTCTTTTAATTTCTTTTGTGGGACCTAATCATATTTCCGGTTGACGTTATAGTCTCTTTGAGCGAGGGAGCTTCAACGTGAGAACTGCGAAGGAAGAGAGTTGAAACCTCTTTCTTTGAGGGACAGAGCTCCATCCATAGAGAGGTATGTCGATCTTTGGACTCTCTTTCACTCTCTTTCGAACTCTTGATTGTGAAAAGATGGCAGTCATATTATGGTGCAATTGATTGTTCTCTGTTCTTTTGTTTTAGTTGGCTTTGTTTTTTCAGACTTTAGGTAATATGCTGTAAATCTATATTGTTTTGAACTCAATTTTATATTATATATGCATTCAGCTAGGGGAGTTCATTTCTCTTCTATCATGTTAAAGTAGTTTTCTATCGAGTGTTATGCTGAAATCTGCACTATGACTGAAATCTATAGAATAAAGGTTGGCAAGGTGGCCAAAGTGACCTAGGCGATTAGGCGACAAAGCATCGCCTAAGCGGCAATAAGGCAACCAAAGCGGTTGGGTCAAAAATTTTCAATACAACTACTTTCTATAATAAGTTAAAAAAACATTCAATAGTCACATTCATCCAAAAAAGAAAGCATTCAAGAACATAATTATGAAAAATTATCCGAAAAAAAAAGAACACAAGCACAAGTTCATCTCATCAAGCATCATAACAATGACTATGTACTAACAGGGCGAACACGATAAATTAATAGATCTCATTATTCCGATTTCCAAGTCATTGTCCATTAAATGATTCATTGGTTCTTGATGTTGAGTATGGCTCATGGTTCACATTATGTTGTTGACGGGCAAGGGATTCAGGGAGGCCGCCCTGGCAGGGGTGTGGGGCATAGTTGTCAAGGCAAGGCGTCCGGGCGCTTGTGGAGCCCCTGAGGCGAGTGTTGCCTCACTTGTAACCCATAAGGCGGTCGCCTCAGGCGCCTCGGACGCCTTAGACCCCTAGGCGACCGCCTTTGTGTATTTAAAAAATAACAATATTTATGATTCCAAATCTAAGGTAGAAAAGGAATTGAAAATTAGATTCCGATTGAGAATCAACTAATGGTTGAATACTTAAGGTGTTACATGGGATCATGGTTAGTGTAACATGGGATCATTGTTACATTAACAACCAAAAAAAAAAGAAAAAAATGCAAAAAGTTGGAAATTAAACTCGAGCTGCTCGAGTTAAAACCAAAACTTCCACCGTAAATCACTAAAGCCCTAAATCTCTTGGCCTCCTCTTCCTCTCGATTGACGATGGCGACAACAGCGACGGGGACGACGACAACGATTTGTTGCAGATACCTTTCCCTTTGGTCTCCAGCGACTTCTTCTGCTGTTTTCTTTCCTCTCTTTTTTTCCTTCCTAAATAGTCTGGTACAAAGTTGCAGCGGCAGCAGCATCTCAGGCGACAGGAGCAGCACTCCGGCAGCAGCATCTCAGGCAAAGGTTCCACTGTTGTTTCTTACTTTCTTCTGCTTTTTTTTTCCTTTTCCTAAAAAGTCTGGTACAAAGTTGCAGCGGCAGCAGCATCTCAGGCGAAGGTTCCGCTGTTGTTTCTTACTTTCTTCTTCTTTCTTCTGCTTTTTTTTTTCTTTTCCTAAAAAGTCTGGTACAAATGCTTTTGCAGTTGCAGCGACCCTCAAATCTGAAGTTGCACTGGCAGCAGCACTCCGGCAGTTCTTGCATCGCAGCGTCTCAGGCAAAGGTTGGAAACTTCAATTTCGCGATATTGTTTTTCTTCTTTCTTCTGCTTTTCTTTTTATTCTCTGTTAACAGATTTTGTTAACCCTAACAACAGTAAACTCTGGTGATTTTGTTCACCATCTTCTCAGGCGACGGTATGTCGCTGGCATTCCTTTTTTTTCCTTTATTTTCTATGTTTTAGCCATGTTGTAACTTGTAACTTATTAAGTATAACCGACTAACCGAGACCAGTTTATTAGCTTATAGTCTACTGATTATAAAAGATGATACATTTATAATGAATTAGAGAATTAGAGTGTATGAGATGTACACTAAAAAATTCACTTAAAACGCCTCGACCGCCTCAAAAGCGCCTCGAAGGGCGCCTCATCGCCCCAACTAGCTAAAACCGCCTCGCATCGCCTCGTCGCCATGAAAACTATGGTGTGGGAACAGCGCCCCTGGAGCTTGTAAAGGTCCTATGTCACTTTGGGCCTCGGAATTCCATTGCAATTTGGACTCGATTCCAAAATGACTAAGCTATTAAATTTATATATGGTTTTGTAGAATAAATTTTGAGTTAAAAAAAATTACGGAAAAAATATTATGTTTAAAATGTCAAAAAAGCAGCTGCTTTAGCGTCTAAGTGGCAATAAGGCACATAAGATGACAAAGCGGTAGCACTATGGCGAAAAAGCAACAAAAAAACAGCGCGTTAATTAAGCAGTTCAAAACAAAGTGGTTGAAAAACTGCTTTTCCGCCTAGGCGGACACTTTGACAACACTATTAGAATTCAATTGTTCTTAACTCAATTTTATTCTTCTTGATGATGGTCAAATCTGTACTGAAAGTAATCAACCATATATGCTGTATATCATTTTGGGTGAATGATTATGTTCCTTTCCACTTAGTATTATCATAGATTAACATAGATTGTCCTATCCCCTATTAAATCGTGCAAAACCACCTAATGATAATGATTCTTCGCAATATACTGTTGAATTTGATCCCTCAATGGGCCTAACAAGCTTGTAGATCTTGGTTTTGGCGTCTAACTTCCTTTCTCTAGGAATTTGGTTTCAAAGGCTCTAAGACTAACATGTCTTTGTTTATGTACACAATGACCAATAGAATTGTTCTTATTTTTATTTATGTGGATGACATCATCTTCACTAGGAGCACAATTGAGATATTATCACAGTTTTTGACACAGCTCAGTAACACCTTTGCAGTTAAAGATATGGGGTCTCTTCATTATTTCGTTGGCATGTCTTCCATTTACACACCAACCGGCTTGCACTTGTGCCATCAACAGTTGACTGTTGATCTTCTCCACCAAGCCGCATGGCTGATTGCAAGATTTGTCACCTCCTGTGTCTACATCAGCCCAGTTGAGTAAATTTGGTGGCTTATAGAACCCTACTCAATATCAGAGCATTGTTGGTGCCCACCCATATGCAACTCACTTTCGTTCTGATATCCAATACGCTGTCTACAAAGTGTGTTAGTTCCTGCACAACTTCTCAAAGAGCACTAGTAGTTCTTGAACACATTTTATGTTACCTAAAGGGTACGCTTTCATATGGTCTTCATTTTCATAAAGACAACTCACTCCACCTCTTGGCCTATATCGATGCATAGATGGCTGTCTTCCTTGTTGAATGGAAATCTACAAGTTGCAATGCTATATTTTACGCCACAAAATTAAATTTCTTGGAGCTCCTGCAAACAAGCCACTATGGTCCACTCTAGCACTCTGTTTGAATACCGATCATTGGTAAATGCAGCAGCCCGAGTTAACTTGGATGCGATCCATGTTGCATGAATTAAGTGTTACCTTCCTCATGCACCTATAGTTTGGTGTGACAATGTCAGTGATACCTATCTAATTGCCATTCCTGTGTTTCATGCTCGCACATAACATGAGATTGAAATCCACTTTGTCTTGGAAGACCTCTCTCTCCCCCCCTCTCCCATATTTTCAACATCCACCATACGCGAGAATATGAATAATTAATTACAACAATAAAACTTCAGCTTTGAGTACAAAACTGTGCACCTAATTTATGAATCGCAGACACAACTTCAGCTCCATTGGAATCCATCACAATTTAGCCTTCGTGACTAAGCTGGCCATTGTCAATCCTCGTATCTTTAAGGTTCATTTTGTTTAGATCACACTATGTGGAAATTAGCAAGCCCCACTTGAATATAAATTAAAACTACTACCACATGCTTCATAGAATATTTGTGTGGTCTCCCACATGAATATCAACCAAATAATTTAACTTCGTCAGTCCCAAACCTAAACGAACAGCAGAAAGAGATTGATTCAGGTTCTCTTTTGCAACCCAAGATTATCACTACACATAACCAATTAAAGACATAAAGTCAAAAGGATGTTGCTGGAATATGCAAACCCAAAGAACATCAAACTTTATTCAGCTACACTATGGTTCTTTCACTATGAACTACACAAGAAAAAGACCCATTGAAGTCCTCTTGGTGCAACAGGATTATCCAATCCAAACTTCAGCCTCTTTAATCAAACAAAGCAAAAATCAGAAAAATCCTTCAAGAGAGTGTCTAGGCGAAATGCAAAAGAAAGAGGGAGAGCTCCAAAACTTCGAGTAGCTTAGATGGCTCCTTCTCTTGCATGTTTGTCATACAAGTGAGCTTGGTAGGCTCACCCCAAGTATCCTTGTGAGAATGACCTCATCTCTCCTTAATTGGCTCAAGTTGGCACAATCTAGTGCATTTTGAACCAGCAAACAAACATAATCTGGAAGTGGATAATGATGATTAACCTCTAACTTAAACTAGATAGCTATTGTTGCAAGCTTTGAATTTGCTAAACCCATGATTATGCTTTCATAAACTCAAGTGGGTTATGTACCAATTCTCAACTAACTAACATCAAGCTTATCGAATATTGACCACACACAGAAAATAATCGATACTCCATACGATGGTAGATATCACATACAGCAGCCCCTACACAAGAGCATAGCTGCGAAATGAAATCAAACATGATATGTATACATGTTTCATTTATTATGTAAATTAAGTTCTGAAACAATAGCAGCCCTTACACGAGCATAGCTGCGAAATGAAATCAAACATGATATGTATACATGTCTCATTTATTATGTAAATTAAGTTCTGAAACTATCTATAAAATGGTACTATATTGAGAAACTACTCTCTAGATAGGGATGCAGTGAATATACATTGGCTGAGACACCATATCATTGTAACAAAAAGCTCACATTTAACAGCATTGAAGCTGTGAATCAGTCCTATTATTGAGTTTTAAGAAAAGAAACTACATACTAAGGAACCAAAAACACTTAACCCTGCAACAAAAGTTG